>NW_025371518.1:0-2985 GCF_016433145.1 Gracilinanus agilis | reverse complement strand
ACACACACACACACACACACACACACACACACACACACACACACACATATATGCACACACTTTCCGCCTGGTGAGAATGTCAAAATTCTTCAATGGCAGCTGGGAACATATGGAGGAGGGTTCATATACTACTTAGGCCAACCTGAGCCTCCATCTTCAGCTACCTCTTCTGCTTTGTTACTTTCTTGAGTATAAATTAACTGGTCAGTGATCCTGAGATATCTTGAAGGCAACCTTTTAAGCTAGAAAGTTTGGGGAGCTCCTGGGTCCTCAGCTAGTGCTTTGGTTAGGGATCCAGAAATACCTCTTGGGGCTGACCACCAGAAGGAAGATGAATCTAACCCCTGACCTAATTTGCCAGAAGGCAAGGGTCTGGAGAAAACTGTTTGGACAGTGCAATGCTGAGTCAAAGGTGAAATGCTGATTCAGGAGTCCTGTAAACTATTTCATGTTTTGATGTTTAAAGTCTCAGCCCATAGAGAAAGCATGACAGCATGAATTGACTGCTCCTAAATCTTTGCATATCTCTTGAGTGAAATATTTTGGTGTATATGGTAGAAATAAAGTTGTTCTATACCTGATTCACAGTGAACATTGAGAATCTCTCTACTTCCCTCCTTTTGTGAAGATCTCAGACATGAACCAAATCTAAACATTAAGTAACTTTTCCCTAGATTCTGAAGAGGGGGTTGGGGTGGGAGAGAAGAGAATAAAAAGCTAGTGAATTCAAGGGGTAGGGGGAAATTGTAACCCAGCTCTTTAAAGGATAACATTTCCCCACCCCCTAGAATTAAATCCAGTCCATATGCTTAGGTCCAGAACTGAAAGGGACCCCTTCATGGAGGAGAAGGTTAGTGTTCCAGCTCAAAGGACCCAATAAAGCATTATTTGCATGGATGCAATATTTTTTAAATTTAATTAATTAATTTAGAGTATTTTCCCTTATGGATACACTATTAATAACCACATCAGTTACTTTAATTTAGACTTCTCCTTTCTCAGAGATGAACTTTCCTTCAGAATTATCTTGCCAAAAAATTGGAAAATGAGGGGATCCCTTCAATCAGAGTATGGCTGAACAAATTGCAGTATCTGTTGATGATGGAATACTATTGTGCTCAAAGGAATAATGAACTCAAGGAATTCCATGTGAACTGGAATGACTTCCAGGAATTGATGCAGAGCCAAAGAAGCAGAACCAGGAGAACATTGTACACAGAGACTGATACACTGTGGTACAATTGAATGTAATGGACTTTTCTACAAGCAGCAAATGTGATGATCCAGAACAATTCTGAGTGACTTATGAGAAAGAACGCTATCCACATCCAGAGAAAGAACTGTGGGTGTAGAAACACAGAAGAAAAACAACTGCTTTGATCAACGTGGGTTGATGGGGATATGATTGGGGATGCAGACTCTAAGCAATCAACCTAGTGCAATTATCAATAATATGGAAATAGGTCTTGATTAATGATACATGTAAAACCTACACATCGGCTATGGGGAGGGGGTGGGATGGGAGGGAAAAAACATGAATCATGTAACCATTGAAAATATTCTTAATTAATTAAAGTTTTTCAATTAAAAAAAAGAATTGTCTTGCCTACTTTTTCTTTATCCATCTATTTTCTCTCTATTTCATGGATTCTATGAAACATTCTTCTGAAACCTTTCATGATTTAGTCTCTTACAAAGAATCTATGAAAATACACCTAAAGATATTTTCAAATGTCTCTACTAAAACATAAAATAACTTCCCTGAATGAAATGTTCAATAAATAGAAAAGGCCAGGAAGGTACATTTCTTTGGCATTACAGTCAACAAAAGCAGAAGAGCATATTACTCCAATGGAGAACAATTTTATGTCCTCTTAAATAAAATTCCTTTTATCAAGAATTCTAAGCAGACACAGATCTAACAGTGAGATTATTCAATTACTAATTTATTTTACTTGTGAAACTGTTCTGGAGAGTTGACAGTTGAATACACAGTACACCCACTCTATTAATTACCCAGAATGTTTGACACCAGCAAATGCTGGAAGAGAGCTAACTACTTAGCTGCTTGGCCTTGATTTAAGAGCTCAGTCTGCTTTATTTCTCTTGATCACTGGGACAACAGGTTTAGTCTTGAATTCCCAATAAATACAAGACATTCCATCACAATTCTCTCACTAAAGATTAGGGGGAAAACGTGAGGCAAAAAAGGCATCACAGAGAGAAAAAATATCTTTATCTCTCCCTCAATTTCTCAATTGGATTTCAGCACTTTTAAACAGCTACAGTCAGATTGAGGAAAAGTAAAGTAAAGGGAATAAAAGATAAAGATAAGTTCTGGCTTCATTCAACTCAAAATTACCCCTTTTAAAGGTATACACATATAGCTCAAAGAAATTAAGGATGGAAAGAAAGGTATATGCTAAAATATTCATAGCAATATTCGAGGAGTTTCAAAACCTGGAAATAAAATCTGCACCCATTCATTGAAAAAGGGCTGAACAAACTTTATGATATATGGGTGTTAGAAAATACTACTCCACTGTAAGAGACAAAGAATAGGAAGAATTTTTAGATTAATTGAAAGACATAAATGGCCTAATACAAAGCAATAAAATAAGTAGAGCCAGGAGAACAATATGCACAATCATATTATTAAATCAAGTTACCAAATCATAGTACTAAAAACTAAAAAAATTATACTAAGAGACAAATGATCTCTAATTTGAATAATTAATCTTGAACTGGGAGAATATATAATGATATATACTTTCTTCCTCTCAGCAGAAAGAGTGAGGAGGAGACTGGGCACCATGAGATATGATGCATAGGTCGATCAATTTCATTTAACCTTTATTCATTGTTATAAGGAAAGATTTAATTAGAAAATGGGAATATATTTGGAAATGTTGACAGCATAAAAATAGCAAGAATTAATAAAGAAGGAAGGAAGGAAGGAAGGAAGGAAGGAAGGAAGGAAGGAAG
>NW_025371517.1:0-4374 GCF_016433145.1 Gracilinanus agilis | reverse complement strand
TGTGGTGGGGGAGGGGCACAGCACTTGGCCTGGGGGTTGGGGTGGGGACGGGGCCCTGCACTCCATTTCTAAAAGGTTTGCCATTCCTGGACTAGATGGTATCTGGGGTCCCTTCCAGCCCTAGATATATGATGTTAGGATCCAGATTCTGCTGTCCATGCCTCCAAAGTGACCCCAATCCCTTCTGAACTTTCTGAAGACAATATATATTTTCCTCTTTTGGGTCTCATCATGAAATGATGGAGTTGAGTTTGAAGATCTCTAAGGTTCTAGCCAGACCCAAAGTTCTGTGAAATGATGATTTTCCTTTGGAGATCTGGTCTGAGGGCTGGCAAACATGAACCCTATACAAGATCCTCTCATTTTGCTATTGAATATCTTTGTTCTTGGTCATGTGGGGTTTTCTTCTTTTTGGTGGAATTGGTGGTGGTAAGGAGAGGTCATGATAATTGATAAATAGTACTCTTAGAGAAGCTGAGTGGCACAGTGGATAGAGTACCAGGAGTGGAGTTGGGAAGACCTGGGTTCAAATCTGACCTCAGACACTTCCTAGCTGTGTGATTCTGCTCTGCTTGCTTAGTCCTTGCCCTTCTGAATTAGGATTGTTACTAGGACAGAAAGTAAGAGTTTTAAAAAAAGATAGGGGGTGCAACTGGGTAGCTCAGTGGAGTGAGAGTCAGGCCTAGAGACAGGAGATCCTAGGTTCAAACCCGGCCTCAGCCACTTCCCAGCTGTGTGACCCCGGGCAAGTCACTTGACCCCCATTGCCCACCCTTACCAATCTTCCACCTATAAGTCAATAAACAGAAGTTAAGGGTTTAAAATTTAAAAAAATATATATATATAATTAGGATTCAATAGGACTTTTTTTTCTGGACAAGAGCTAAGTATGTTTTCATCTTTCATTGGTTAGATGCTATTTAACCTTTTATGAGATGGAAGAGAAGATATCATATCCATATTACAGTTAGGTAAACTGAAGCACAGAGGCATTAACTTACCCAAAGCCTCAGCAGCAAGCCAGGATTAGGAGTCAGATTCTTGGGGGGCAGTAGGGTAGCTCAGTGGATAGAGAGCCAGGCCTAGAGACAAGAGGCCCTAGGTTCAAATCTGGCCTCAGACACTTCCTAGCTGGGTGACCCTGGGCAAGTCACTTAACCCCCATAGCCTAGCCCTTCCCACTCTTCTGCCTTGGAGCCAATAAACAGTATCGATTCTAAGAGGAAAGATAAGGGTTTAAAAAAAAGAAGTCAGATATTCTTCATTGTGTTAGGCTGAGTGAACTTCCTCCTAGTGGCAGGATTCTACCCTTTTCAAAGCTCTGTTCAGTTGGCCTCAGTTTGGGGGCAGAATTTTCTGTCTATGGAGGTGAAGTCCTTAGTTGACTTTTGGCAGTGAGGATCTGACTACAGCTGAAGTTGGGAGGTAACTAGTGGAATCAAGTAAGAAAGCAGCTGAAAGTGTCCATTTCCCAGGAAGGAGATGGAGAGGTTTTATACAAGTTAAGGGCTTCGTTGCCAGCAGGTGTCCATAATGAAGGTTGGAATGCAGACCAGGAAGGCAGAGGACAGTGATCTTCCCTTCACTGGTTAGTTTTTATTGTGGTTCAATTTCATTTATGTTTGGAGGATCATTTTATTATATTAGTACAGAGCCCTGAAGTTGGGGTTCATAGCCCAAGCATCCACGCAGCTTGTGTGGTGGGTTTTTTAGATAGAGTTTTGAGGGCACAGGATTTTTGTCAGGGCTTAAACACGCATTAAAAGGGATTTTCTGATCCTAAATTATATAGTTGTCTAGGACGATGGACTTCAAACCTTCATCAGTCAAAAGAATAGATTTAATCTTACCCTGAGCTTTCTAGCTGGCTTTTGTTGACTTCCCTTCATTAAGTCTGGAGGATTAATGAACTCAGCTTTGGCCATAGACTACAAGAGCTGATAGTTTATGAGTCTTCAAGAGACCTCTTAGATACCATTCCTTATTAGATGGGAGGAGAGAGGGTCAAGTCAGCATTAAGTAGCTGAAGTTCAGTAGATGGAAGCAGAGAGCAACTCAGTGATGAGAGACTCAGCACCCAGCAGAAAACAGAATGGACACACTATCCAACACAAAAGAAAAGGCATCTTCAACAGAGACCATGTGCCCATTAGAGGGCAGGGAGGTGA
Source organism: Gracilinanus agilis (assembly GCF_016433145.1). Taxonomy (NCBI): domain Eukaryota; kingdom Metazoa; phylum Chordata; class Mammalia; order Didelphimorphia; family Didelphidae; genus Gracilinanus; species Gracilinanus agilis. Next base: position 2,206 of record NW_025371517.1, on the reverse strand, counting down.
TCCATAATGGTGTACCCCAATGACCTTGCCAGAGGATACTTGTAGTTGGCTACATAGGTCCCTGGCATGGGCTACTTTGTGCATATTTCTTCACCAAACATTGCCCACATGTGTATCTCCCATACATATGTGAGGGGATTTGTGTGCTCTTTCTTTAGAGGGCCAAGATTTACAATACCGTCATGGTGCCTGAAACTCAAGGTCTTCCGTTGGAAAAATCCACTAATTCTTTCTCATCCCCTGGGTACAGGTATTGTGTGTGACTAGGTCCTTCTTGGAGAGCTCTTAGTCTAGTTCTTTCTGGACAGCCATGGTTGGTCTTTTGCCATCACCTATCCCAAGCCAGGGCCACTTCTAGCAGTGCTGGTTCACTTACAAAATATGGGAGACGAGACCCTTTACTAGCTCCTTCTTTGGCCTTGCCAGTTTCCTAGGTCTTCCCTTACACCAGTCAGATGAGATAATATTTGTAGGCTGCTTAGCACAATGCTTGGCACATGGTGGTGTTTAGTTAATTGTTATTCCTTTCTCCTTCTCTAAGTGGGGAAGGCAGCATTATCTCTTTCCTTCTGCCCTAATGAAGCTCTACTCTAGAGCTTTCTGCATTGGCAGACTGCCCTTCTGACAAGACCTTTTCCATCTTTTGCCCCTCTGGGTCTTCTCAAGGACAAGTAAGTCACTCTGACTTGTGGACTCGGCTCCCATACCTATGGCTGCCCTACCTGTGATTTTGGCCTCACAGAACATTTCATCTCTACCTGTCAGAAGGCTAAACCTTGAGGGAGGACTTTAAATTGTCTAACCTTGTGCTTACCTCAATGGACTCTTCTTCATGATGCCCTGCATAGATGAATTGTTCAATGGTTGGTGTAGTCCCATCCCTCTATACTCACCCACTGTCATGATCCTGGCCAGCTGATATTTATTCTCCATTCTTGGCCAGATCTTGCCTCAGAGACATCAATCTATCTATTCCTTAATCTCTTCCCACTCTGACCCTGTGGTCCCTCCAGACATGTCTATTTCTTCCATGATTCCTTTGGACTGTTTCTCTCATCTACACCTTTCTTCATTTGTATTCTCTATCCATCATTTATTATCTCTTTCCATCTCTATCATTTTCCTCTTGTCCTATCAACTATCATTTATTAATCTATCATCTATCTTTCTATCCATCATCTAGCCATTATCTATATTATCCACCTATTTTTAATTGTTAATGTCTCTGTATTTCTATTTCTGTATTTCTCTGTATTTCTGTCTCTGTATTTCTATTTCTCTCTCTCTCTCTCTCTCTCTCTCTCTCTCTCTCTCTCTCTCTCCCTTCCTCGCTCCCTCTTTCCCCCTCCCTCTTTGTGTGTTTCTCTCTCTCTCTCTCTCTCTCTCTCTCTCTCTCTCTCTCTTTCTCCTTCCTTCCTTCCTTCCTCCCTTCCTTCCTTCCTTCCCTCTGAAAGTCCTATTTCCCATATATAGTAACCTGTGTGTGCACCTTCATGATCCATTTTTACTTAGTTTGGCCACTCCTCCTCCTGTTCATGACCCCAATGGTAGTCACAGCCTTTACTAAATATACAAGATGTACTTATTTAATTCATTTTTGGCCATGGGCAGCTCGAGCTGTTGATAAGCAGATTGGCAGCTCTGTCAAGCTTTTACCCAAGCCTGAGGTGTATATTTGACTTTGACAGGGTCAGTCATTGGGCTTGGCACTAGAAGGGAGCTTAGAGATCCTCTGATTTAGTCCTTCATTTTACAGTTGAAGAAACAGACCTCTGGCCTTCCAAGTTAATTTGTTTTCTCATCTCGATTAAACATTTATTAAGGGCTCATTATGTGCCAAGGACAGTGGTAGGTGCCTGAGATACAAAGACAAAAGAGATCTATTCCCTGCCTTCAAGGCATTTATGTAATATTGGAGGGAAGCAATATAGATATAGATATAGATAGATATAGGTAGGTCCATAAAAAACGCAAACAAAGTCAATAGGAGATAATATTGGTGGGACCAAGGGCAGAGGAGAGATTGGCATATGGAGAATCAGGAAAGACTTTATGCTAATTTAGAAATAGATTTTTCATATCTCCCCATGTATGATGGGTATCATATTGCTTGACTTCTCAATGCGGGGGGTGGAGAGGATGGAGAGAATTTGGAATTGGAAATTTGAAAAATAGAGAGGGAAAAGCTCTTGTGTTGAGGTAGTCC
>NW_025371516.1:0-4431 GCF_016433145.1 Gracilinanus agilis | reverse complement strand
GGAAAGGAGGGAGGAAAGGAGGGAGGAAGGAAGTGGGGGGAGGCAGGGGGGAGGGAGGGAGGAAAGATGAAATGGATGGATAGTATCTTGGAAGCAACCAGCATGGACATATTTCAGTTGACAGTGGATGATAGAAGGGCCTGGTGTCCATTAGGTCACTAAGACTCAGGCACAACGGAGTGACTAAATCACAACAAACAACAAATTTCCTTTCTCAGCTCGACACAAATCATTTTAGAAGCAACAGTTCAATCCATGCCTGAATAAGAGGTACCTACTCAAAGGAGCCACCCAACAAGTAATGAGTCCTCCAGCCTCTGCCTAAATACCTCTAGGCCAGTGATTCGCAAAGTGGGTGCCACCGCCCCCTGGTGGGTGCTGAAGCGATCCAGAGAGGTGGCGATGGCCACAGGTGCATTTATCTTTCTTATTAATTGCTAATAAAATTTTAAAAAATTAATTTCCAGGGGGATAAGTAATATTTTTTTCTGGAAAGGGGGCGGTAGGCCAAAAAAGTTTGGGAACCACTGCAGAGAATATACCATGTCTAGGCTCATCCACATTGGGCTAACTATAGCTGCAAAGTTTTTCCTTGCACTGAGCTGAAATTTACTTCTTTGCATCTTCTCACCCAATGTTCCTGTTGTGCCCACTGGAGCAAGAACAAGTCTAATCCCTTTTCCACATGAAAGCCTTTCAGATACTTGAAGACAAGTATGCTTCCCCTCCCCCCAAAGCCTTCTCTACTTCCAGCAAAGCATTCCCAGTTCTTTCCATTTTTTCTGGTAAGGCATGGTCTTATGCTCCCTCACCATTCATTCTTCCCTCATCGGGATGCTCCCCAGCTTATCAGTGTCATCCCTAAAATGTAACACCCAGATGAAGTTTTAGTATTCCAAATGTTCTCTGACTAGGGCAGGAAACAACAGGATGGGACTCTCTTCTCCCTATCCCTGGATGCTCTTTATTGTTGTTTGGTTGTTTTAGTCATATCCAACTCTCCATGACCTCATTTTGGGGTTTTCTTNACAAACAATCAAAAAAAAAACACAAAAAAAATGAAACAAAACAAAACAAAACAAAGGTTAGGGGAAAAAACCAGAAACAAAAGCAGAGTGAAGCAGACTACTGTTGTTATTGTCCTATCCACTTCGGCCACGGTCCTTTTTCTTTTTTTGATCGTCTTCTTTTTTCTCTAATAGAGATTTAAAAAAAAATTTTTTTTTCTTATTGTCCTTCCTATTTCCCCCTAGAGTCAGCTCATTCTGAACTTCAACACTCCTGCCTCTTTTTATAGGGCAATCCCATTCATGTACCTGGCTCACCCTTGCTCCCATCTTGTATATGAGTCTTTTCAAAATCTAATTTGGGTGGTTCTATTTATACAACCCAGTGGAATTGCTTGTTGACTCTGGGAGAGGGGAGGGAAAGAAAATGAATCATGTAAACATGGAAAAATATTTAAACTAAAATTAATTAATTAATTAATTGAAATTTTAAAAATCTAAGTTGGCTGAGGGGGCAGCTAGATGGCTCTGGGAATTGAGAGACAGGCCTAGGGTCAGGAGGATTCAAGGCTGATGTCAGCCACTTTCTAGTTGGGTGACGCTGGGCAAGTCACTTAACCATTTTTTACCCAGCCCTTGCCCTTCTGGCTTAAGAGTTGTTACTAAGGGGGAGGGAGAAAACATGAATAATGTAATCATGGGAAAATTTTTTTGAAAAAATAAAGAATAACAGAATTGGGGGAGGGTGGAAAGTTGTTACTAAGGGGGTAGCTAGGTAGCTTAGTGGATAGAGTGCCAGATTGGGAGTAGGGGGAAACCTGGGTTCAAATCTGACCTCAGACACTTCCTAGCTGTGTGACCCTGGGCAAGTCCTTTAACTCCTATTGCCCATTTCTTACTGCTCTTCTGCCTTAGAAACAATATATAGTATTGATTCTAAAACAGAAAGTAAAGTGTTTTTTTTTTTAATCTAAGTTGCTTGGTTGATGAGTTCTCTGAACATCCTCACCTGTTTCTTTAGACAGCTCCAATTTTTCTTTATCAGAATTATTTCTCTTTCTGTCTTAAGAATTTTATTATTGTTTTTTATTCCTCTTTAACCACCTTTGCCTATAGCTTTTTAGTTTATAAGGTCCTACAAATTATTCTTCGGAATCTTTTGAAATCTGGTGTACATGTCAGACTATGCCCTGTTTTTCTCTTCTTCTCAATCATATATTTCAAAGCTTTGTACAGTGGCAGTATCGTAGCCAATGAAGTTTAACGGAGGTGCAATTATTGCTAATTGAAAACCAATCCTATATTTCAAAATGGTGACTTCCTCCTAAGCTTTCCGCTATCACCATGGACAACAACAATAAGTATTTATGAAGTGTTTACTAGAGGCCCTGAACGATGCTAATCACTGAGGAATACAGAGAAAGGCAAAAAGATATCCCAGATCTCAAGGAGTTCACATTCTAATGGTGGGACAACATGCAAACAACCACGTACAGACGATACAACCGAGATAAAATGAAATGAGAAGTGATTTAGCAGAAGGATTAGAAGGAAGGCTAAGAATGGGGAGAGGATTTTAGAGAATTGAGTCTTTTAAAGAAATTTTCTTTGATTTTTCTTTTTTTACCAATTACATGTAATAAATTTTCACATAAGCTTTCCAAAGTTATATGATCCAAATTATCTGAATGGAGTCTTGAAGGGAGTGGGGGATGCTCAGAGGTGAGCGGGGGTGTATTCCTGACAAGGAGGAGAATTCAAGGTCAGGAGATGATGCCCCGCTGTGTTTGAGAAATAACAAGAAGGCCAATGTTCGGGCAGTTAGGTAGCAAAGTGGATAGAGTCCCCGGCCTGGAGTGGGGAGAACCTGGCTTCAAATCTGGCCTCAGACACTTCCTAGCTATGTGACTCTGGGGCAAATCGCTCATCCCTGTTTGCCTAGCCCTTGCCCCTTTCTTGTCTTAGAACTGATATTAAGGCAGAAGGTAAAGGTTTAAAAAAAAAAAAAGCCATCGTCACTAGATCATAAAGTATATGGAAGGCAATAAAGGATAAGAAGACTGGGAAGGTAGGGAGGCCCAGATGGGAGAGCTTTAAAAGCCAAACAGGTGGTTTTATTTCTACTGCAGCAGCTAGTTTTTCCTGGTTAGTGACAATCAGATTCCAGAATACTATTTCCCCTTATTGGTTCTTCTACTTTTTGAAAGATCAAATTATCATTAGGGGAAATATAGAAGCCAATAGTTGCTCTCTTTTTTTTAGGAGAACAATAAATACAGGGATATTTTTAGTCCCCCATTATTACTAAAAACCTCTATTCTAAGTTCATAATGTCTCCCAAACTTTCCATCTCTTTCCTAGTTCCCTCAGATGGTCTGTAGTACCCTCTGACAATATTGCTATTGTTTCTTCCCACCCCATTCCTTTTGAATCTGGTATTCCTGGAGGCAGCTGGGTGGTAGGGTGGTCAAGGATTTTGGCCTGGAGTCAGGGATCCCTGAATTCAAATCCCAATACTGACCCTGGGCAAGTCAACTTCTGTTTGCCTCAGTTTCCTCAACAGTAAAATGGGAATAATAGCATCACTTACCTTGCAAGGTTATTGTGAGGATCAAAGGAGATAATATTTAGAAACCACTCAGCCCAGCATCTGACATGTAGTGTGGGCTGTACATAATGGCTTATTCCCTTTCAGAAACCCCCTTTCAGCTGCTTCAGTCATGGGTCCCAACCTACTAAGTCTTACTGACAACAGTGAGACATGAGTTCTTGTGTTAAGATTTCTGGTTCATGTTGCTCGTTACCCATACTTCTGTGCATTTTATGTATATTTATCAGGCCATGCCATGTACCTGGCCTGCTCTTATTCCCACCTTGTATATAAGTCTTTTCAAAACCTGAGGCCAGATGTTTTACTGTCAACTCCTTTTTAGACTTTTTTCTCTGAATTTCTGGGCTTCTCTATTTCTACTAATTTTTCTATGTTATAGCTATTCTCTAGAGATTTCAAGCTTGATGGATATACATAGTTCTCTCTTTTCCCCTTTCCTTTCAATTTAAATACCTTTTGGTTAGATTTCAAATACTAGAGGAGAAACCATTTTTTATGAGTCGTCCTTAGGTGTACATTCTTGGGCACAAATCTGTCATAACTGTATTTGAAGCCATGGTCCAGAAATGCAAATATTATTCTTAAATGCCATCTTTTTTTCTGACTTATTCATGTATTATCACGCAAAACATATTTCTATGTTATTCATTTTTATAAGTGAATAATCTTATAAAACCAAAACCTTAAAACATATACCCAAATAAACAAATGATAAATCATATGTTTTCATCTGTATTTCTAGTCCAACAGGTCTTCCTCTGGAGGTGGCTAGCATTCTTTGTCATAAGACCTCAGAATTGTCCTAGATCATCC
>NW_025371515.1:0-13413 GCF_016433145.1 Gracilinanus agilis | reverse complement strand
AATCTCCACAGTCTAGTTCACATTCTAATGAAAGAGACAACACCCATGGAACACAATGACTAGAGAGCTCCCTCCCAAACAATCTAATAAACTTAAAGACTCTGTATGCATTCCTGTGAATTCCCTTCCTATTGATTCAGCTTTGACTGATCTTTCTCCTTGATATCTCCCCCATTACAGTGTAAACACCTCCAGGCTCGGGACTCTTCCATTCTTTTTTTTTTTTTAACCCTCACCTTCCATCTCTTAGAGTCAATACTGCGTATTGGCTCCAAGGCAGAAGAGTGGTAAGGGTGGGCCATGGGGGTCAAGTGACTTGCCCAGGGTCACCCAGCTGGGAAGTGTCTGAGGCCAGATTGGAACCCAGGACCTCCCATCTCTAGGCCAGGCTCTCAATCCACCTAGCCACCCAGCTGCCCCCCGGACTGTTTCATTCTTGGTACTTTGTCTAGGCAACTTTATGAACAGAGTGCCAGGAGTCAGGAAGACCTGAGTTCAAGTTCAGCCTCAAGCACTCACCAGCTGTGTGATCTTAGACAAGTCCTTTTGCTGCTCTGTGCCTAAGTTTCCTCCACTGTAAAATGGGATGATAGTAGCACCTACCGGACAGAGTTGTTATGAGGATCAAATATCCAGTGAGATCATATTTGCAAAAGGCACTTGGCACAGCGCTGAGCACGTCATAGGTGCTATATAAATCCTCAGTCCCTCCTCTGTCTTCCTTCCTGGGTAGGGCTGTGCCCTCGTTCCCCATAACTGAATTGTTTCCCTGGATCCCCAGAGACTTGCACAGGACTCTGGGCAGAGCAAGCAGATCCTTCTTAGGGGTTGGCAGCCCCCGAGAAAATTGCGAAAGGGCACATTTTGCCTAGGAGATGTTGCCTCCCTTACAACTGCCCGACAACGCCAACGTAGGCAGCTCCCCGGAGACGGAATGAGCTCCTTGCCGTCACCAGGTTAGGTCAGGGGAGGTTTATGGCTCCTGACTTGGGATGGACAATGGACTCTGACTCCCCGGTGGGAGCCTGAAATTCCCCAATTCGCCTACTGCTCTCGCAGTGTCTTCCGGTCTGACCCCTAGGGGCTTGAAGTATTACTGCAAGGGGTCGAGAAGCCCTGGGCTCCCCGCGGCCCTGGCCCCCTGGTTTGGCCCTCTCCGGCCTCCAATAAGCCCGCGTGGCCCCTGGAACTTGGATCGAGGTGACACAGCACACACAGCAGATAGCTTTTGGCCATCCATCCGGAATTCGGCTAAGCAACAAATGTGTCCTCTTGTCATTTCAATTGTTTCTGACTCTTCATAACCCCATTTGGGTTTGGGGGTTTCTCTACCAGAGACACTACAGTGGTTTGCCATTTCCTTCTCCGGCTCATTTTATAGATCAGGAAACTGAGGCCATCAGGGTGAAGTGACTTGTCCGGGGTCACACAGATAGTCTGTCATTTCCTTCTCCGGCTCATTTTACAGATCAGGAAACTGAGGCCATCAGGGTGGAGTGACTTGTCCGGGGTCACACAGATAGTTTGTCATTTCCTTCTCCGGCTCATATTACAGATCAGGAAACTGAGACCATCAGGGTGGAGTGACTTGTCCAGGGTCACACAGATAGTCTGTCATTTCCTTCTCTGGCTCATTTTACAGATCAGGAAACTGAGACCATCAGGGTGAAGTGACTTGCCTAGGGTCACACAGCTAGTAAGTGTATGAGCCCCACATTTGAACTCAAGGAAGAAGAGTCTTGTTAATACCAAGGCCCAACTCTCTATTCACTATAGTACCACCTAGCTGCTCTGAATCAAAAAATAATAAGATGAACTTGCATTTGAGTTCAAATGCTGTCTCAGACAGTGGTTGTAGGACCCTTGGCCTCAGTTCCCTCCCCTGTAAAATGAGACGGTTGGCCTAGATGGTCTCTAGGATCCCTTTCAGTTCTATATCTAGAATCCTATGTGGATCCTTGGGCAAGTCACTTCCCTTCCCTGGGTTTCAGTTGCCTCCTCCAGAAAATTAAGGGAGTCGGAGTGGGTGGTCTCTGAGGTCCCTTCCAGCTCTAGACTGAAGATCTTCTGTGTGATCTTGGATAAGTCCCTTCCCCTTCTTGGGCCTCCATAGAAAGAGGGGGCCATTGTCCCTGGGGTTCCTTCTAGCTCTAAGTCTAGGAGCCTGAGATCCCATATGGGGAACAGCCAGACAGAAGGGTCCCCAGGTACACCGTATGGACTTTCTAAACTAAAACTAAAATCCTTTTTGAAGTCAAATCAAGCAAGTCACCCCGATGGCCTGGTGCCTTCCTCCCCAGCCGTAGACAGCTCAGAGGCCATGTCCCATGAGAGATTGCTTTTCCTGGTCCTACTTAAAATGACTTGATATTTACTATACATGTTACAAAACCATCTGGTATCTCCAGGTGGCATGGAATGAGGGCTAGGTCTTGGGTTCAAGTCCTGCCTCCAAGACAAACTGGCTATGTGAGCCTCAGTGACCTTCTCAGGCCTCCAATATATTGTAAGGCCACCTCACAGCTGAAGAGGGTCAGGATGACATTCTGGATACTGTGGTTGTCTTCTGGAAGTCCATTTGTCAAATGAGTGAGCTCTCTGGTGCCTTTCATCTCCTGATTCCCCGATGCCCTACGGATGATGACAGCTACTAGCATTTATATAGTGCCTCAAGGTTTTTAAATCACTTGACATAGTCATTTCTAGGCTTCTATTCAAAGGAGAAAGGTGTCTCCACCACAAGCTCCTCTTGTTCAGAAGAGAAGAGGGCTCCTTCTTGTCTGATCCAGGATGTTGCCACCTAGGGATAGGGAGGCCCTCTCCATTCTAGAATTAAATTCAATAATCTATAGAGGTTTGGGGGCTATTCTCTCAACCCCCCAGAGAATTGACACAACAGATGCTACTTCTCCTTTCAGGGGTCTAGGGAATACTGTAGCTCATAAGCCCCCACCGGTGTGTTGCCCCAGTGTCAGTTAGCCACCTAGACTTAATTAGCTTTTAAGAGTTTGGGATATTTACCAAGGTGGCATGATAGATAAGAACAACTGATAAAAATAACATCCCTGAAATCTTATGACACACTCTCCCACAAGATAGAATCCAGGGGAAAGTAACCTCAAGTTTGTAGAACTCAGGTGGCCACTTAAGGCAGATGGGTAAACTATGGGCTGCGGGCCAGATGTGGCCCCCTGAAATGTTCTATCCAGCCCTGCGATATTCTTCCTAGTCTGACAAATACAACGAGTAGGATACAATACAGTGAAACTTGGAAAGAGTTGCCTTAGAGATAGACTGACAGAGGAGCATTTCCTTTCCTTTGACCCCCCTCTTTCAAAAGTTTGCCCATCACTGACTTAAGGCATAACCTTTCCTCTCCTGGATGGATACCAGAATGCCACTGGCTTGCAGGGGCAGCAAGGTAGCTCAGTGGATAGATAGTGGATAGGGCCTAGAGATGAGAGGACCTGGGTTCAAATGTGACCTCAGACACTTCCTAGCTATAGGATCCTCAGTAAGTCATTTAACCCGATTTGCCTAGCCCTCGCTTCCCTTCTGCCTTGGAACCAATACTTAGCATGGATTCTAAGACAGAAGGTAAGGGTTTAAGAAAAATGGCTTGCAAGTCCCACAGGGCACAACTGAGAGTCCTCAACCAATCTCGACATACTGCACAATTCATCCAGTAACCAGAATTCTTTTTTTTTTTTTTTTTACATTTTTAAACCCTGAACTTCTGTGTATTGACTCCTTGGTGGAAGAGTGGTGAGGGTGGGCAATGGGGGTCAAGTGACTTGCCCAGGGTCACACAGCTGGGAAGTGTCTGAGGCTGGATTTGAACCTAGGACCTTCCGTCTCTAGGCCTGACTCTCAATCCACTGAGCTACCCAGCTGCCCCCAAAATTCTTTAAATAATCAGCAGTTCTCCAAGTGTTATTCTTGGGCCCTAGAGGGTTCCTAAGACCCTTTCAGGGAGTCAGCAAGATCAAAACAATTGTCATAATAATACTAACACATTATTTACCTATTAAAATGCTCCTCCATTTCCTAACTATAAGTGTCCCTTCCAGATCACAGTGGGGTTAGCACGGCACCCACATGATCTGGAGAATCCATACAAAATTCGTCGGCCCTCCCATCATACCAAGAGAAGAAGTCTGAATTTTTTCTTTTTCTTTTCCAGGTTGTTTGCAGCACCTTATTCTAAAAGGTGGGTTAAGTATTTGGTCACAGGCAATGTCAACATTCTCTAGCCTTTGCGTGTCAACTGCTGGCTTTGGTGTTCTTTTTGCAAACTTTAGCTTTTTACTTATTTTAAGTTTATAAAAGAAACTGTGTGTATTGGTGGTATTAAAATAAATTTCTGAGTTTCTAGATTTTTTTTCTCTGTCATCTGCTAGCCTTTGCATTTCATCTGCGGCTTCCACAAAATTTCCCCCAAATTCCTATTTGCTTTCTTACATTGATCTGAGATCTCTATAAACCTCGATGGGAGCATTTTGAAGTGAAAGGGATACCTGTATGTGTCTGGGTGAGGCTCAATTTTCTTCTGTACTTCAACCAAAATATGTTATTTTCAAGAAACACATTTGAGGAGGGGCAGCTGGGTAGCTCAGTGGATTGAGAGCCAGGCCTAGAGACGGGAGGGCCTAGGTTCAAATCTGGCCTCAGACACTTCCCAGCTGTGTGACCCTGGGCAAGTCACCCCATTGCCTACCTTTACCACTCTTCTGCCTTGGAGCCAATACACAGTATTGACTCCAAGATGGAAGGTGAGGGTTTAAAAAAAAATAAAAAGAAAGAAAAAGGAAACACATTTGAGGCAGGGAGACACACACAGAGTAAAGGTAAGAGGCTGGAGCAGAATCTATTGGGCTTTGACTGAGACAAAGAAGGCAGGAGTAGCAATCATGATCTCTCATTTCAGCCAAGATAACACGTCCCAGAAGATTCAACACAGAAGCAGACATGAGAATCTAGCTATATCTATGAAGTCAGATATTAGAGAATCTTGTCTTTTTAGGGATGCGATCTGATGGCAAAGATAGGAGATCATCATTTTAAATAAATTAATACCGATTTTGACATGCTATCAGTTTTCATTTCCAATGTGGTAAATATCAATTGGCAAAACCCATGTAAACAAAAGCTCTTTGGGGGTCTCCAGAAGGGGTTCTGAGACAAAAAAAAAGTTTGAGAACCTCTGCTCTAGGCTCTTAATTCTTAGATTGACTGATCTATCTTCTGCTAGACTATCTGGTGGAAAGGAGGAAAACCTATACCTCACAGGTCCTGGCAGAACCCAATTCCAAATTATGCTAACCCTTTGCCAGCTGCAGGAGGGGGTACTGCCTACCTCTCCACCCTAGTCTGCAGCCACTTTAGACCCAGGACTGGTCAAGTTCCTTCTACAACACCCCTTGGAGACTGTAAGCTCTACTATTCATCTGCCAACCACTACTTCCCTCTGGATTCTCCTTATCCCTGTACTAATTAATCACCAGCCATTTGGAGAAAACTGTCCTCATCTCTCTTCCCTTTCTATCAGCCCCATTCTCTTCAACTCCACCTGGCTTTGTCCCATTGCAAACTTGCCTACTGTTTCTACTGTGCCCTCTGGAATTCCTGTTCCAGAGGGAACAAATCCCTCTCCATCCTGCACTCCACTCTCTCACGTTCCTCCCGTCTATTATCTGAGATCCACTGAGACTTTGCTCCTTTCTGACAGCACCGTCCGCCCGACTCTGGCACTGGTGGTGTCTCTTCTCACACCACCTGCCACACTGGTCCTAGAGGAGGGATCCAAATATTCCTTGCTCCCTGCTATGACTTCCAAATGTTCTTTTTATCTCTTTCATTCATCACTAAGGGACTCTAATATCCATGCAGATGCTACCTCAAACCAATTCCTTAGCCTCCTTAAAACTCATGACCCATTCCTTCATTCCACCTCAGTCACATATAGGGATGGTCACGCACTGGATCTCATCATTGCCTTCAAGTATTCCACTTCCCTAATTAGAAACTGTGGCATTCCCCTATCTGATCATAATTTCCTACTGTTCTGTCTCTTCCCAGACTTCAATGTATTTTTCCTTCTCAGCAATCTAGCCCATCCCTCCATTCTTCAGTACTCTCTCAGCTCTGGCTTCATTACTCTGGAGTCCCTTCCTCCTACCTCTCTAGTCCTATGGACACTCTTATCTTATCTGAATTGTTCGGACTATCTGCTGCTCCCAGCTGCTGAATGAGCTAGACCAAATCTCCTGAGCATGCCACATGAGTGGGCACTTTACCAATCTCAACTGGACCTTCAAGGTACCGGAGCAGTTCTTTTGATTCTTCCTAACCAATTCCCTGTCTCCATTTCTTAAAAGTAAGCTCTTCCACACTTTCTCTTCCCTTCTCAAATCTTCCACATTTCCCTCTCAGTTTGCTTTTTACTTTACTGACAAAACCAAGGAATTCCCTCTCCTCCCATTCTCTTGACTTCAAAATCCCTTATCATTCATTATCTCAGACCTTCTCCTTTCTCCTAGTCTTCCACTAGGGTGGCCCTTCCCTTGACTAAAGATAATTTTCCTCAAGTGCATTTTATCTCCTTTCCTCCCACCTTCTCCATCAGATCACATCTCTAATCACCTTCCGCCTTTCTCAAGTCTTGAATCTCTCCCTATTTATTGCTTCCTTCCCTATCACCTACAAACAAGTCCAAGTCTCCCCCCAAGCCTTCATTAGGTGGAGCCAAGATGGTGGAGTTTCCAGTAAAAGTCCTCAGCTCCCTACCTCAAACAAACAAACAAACAAACAAATGTGTGTGAGTGTGTGTGTGTGTGTGTGTGTGTGTGTGTGTGTATTTTCCCCTCTCTGAACAGCTCCAGAAAACACACCAGTCAGATGCTGATCAGAAAATCCAAGAAAAAAATCATAACAAGTCATTTTTCCATCCTAGGTGGGCAAAGGGAAACAGAAGTCTGTGGACACTGGGGACTGGATCTGGCCAGAAATGCACCCCACGGAGCATTCCAAGGCAGGGAGGGGCTGCATACTAAAGCAAGAGGAGGTCCCAGCACAGAGGGGCCTAAACTTGTATATGGTGTGGAAACAGGTGCCAACTGGCAGCTCTGTAATTCACTACCCAATTCTGGGCCATAGATCAGGGCAGACTGAAAGAGACCTGCCCTGTGCCTAGGGGAGGTGTTCCAGTGTGAGGAGAGGTCTTGGGCTTTAGGCTGTGTACCAAGACAGGAGCAAGTTCAGAAGCCAGCAGCATCTGTGTGGCTCAGAGCCCAGGAGCAAAGCAAGATCTCAGTTCCAACCTCCAGCTCAGTTTGAAGTTTGCAAAAGAATAACTGGGGCAGGCGTCTCAGAGCAAATGGAAGTCTATAGTTCTGTCCCTCTGAACCAGTAGAGCTTCCCATTTGTCTAATAGTCCAGCAATAGTCTACTGAAACTCCAAATGGAGCAAGCACACAGGCTTGTCACTCAGACCCAAACCCAAATCAGAAACTTGCAGTGCTCAGATGGGGGGGAGGGGGCAGAAAACAGACTTTGTCCCTATATCAGACCACTTTGAGAGTACTGAAAGCCTGCAGGTCCCTAGTCTGAGTTGTCTCTGAGATCCTAGAATAACCCAACATTCAGTACCCCAAGAAAGCCACTTGGATCTGCCTTCCAGAAGTGCTCAGAGCCACCAATCTCACCATAAGCTGTTATGGAACGCTCAAGTCACAAACCCAGTAGAATGGCCCTAAAACATCTCAACGAAAACCTCAAAGAAAAATATTGCTTGGGCACAAGTTCAACTAGAATTCCTGGAGGATGTGAAATAAGAATCATTTTTTTAAAGTTTTAAAATGTTTTTATAAAAAGTCTTTAAGAAACCCTAAAGTTATCCTTTTATATCTCTCCTTCCTTTCTCAGCTAACCTCCTTGAAAAAGCTGCCTACACTCATTATCTCCACTTCCTGTTCCTTTCACTCCTCCATCCTTTGTAATTTGTACTCTGACCTCCTCATTTAACTGAAACTGTTCTTTCCAAAGTTACTAATCGTGACTTTTTGAGTTTTGTTTCTTTTTTTCTAAATATTCACTTATTTATTTTGAGTCCCAAACTCTCTCCCTCCAGACCCTCCTCACCCAAAGAGAAGGCAAGCAATATGATATCCATTATACATGTGCAATCATGCAAAATATTTCCATATTAGCCATGTTGCAAAAAAAAAAAGGCAAGAAAAAGCAAGTGAAAAAAATGCTTCAATCTGCACTCAGTTCATTAGTTCTTTCTCTGGAGATGGATAGCATTTTTCATCATGGATCCTTTGGAATTGTCATGGAAAATGATGTCTTTTGTTTTTTTTTTAAGAGTTTGAACTGGCTCTTTTCATTTATTTTAAATAAATTTTACTGATTTTTTTTTTTTTGCTTTTGTAACACAAAAATTTCTCCTCCTATCCTCCTCCCAGAAGACCATCCATTATAACAAAGAATATTTTCTTAAAGAAAGAGGAAGAGGAAAAGAACCCAGCCAAACCAATCCATTTCAAGCCATTGAAAAAGTCTGAAAATATGTACAATGTGCCACACCTGTGAACATTCTGCCTCTGCAAAGGAACGGGGTGGGGAGGTCTTCTCAAATCTCTTGGGAGCTCAGCCTATTCTGTCATTGGGCAATGTTGATTTTAGATTGTTTTGTAGTTCTTCTTTCTGTTTACATTGCTGTAGTCATTGCTTATTCTTTTCCTTTGGCTTTTGTTTACTTCCCTCTGCATCAGTTCTTGTGAATCCTTCCAGGCTTTTCTAGATTCATTCTATTTCTCATTTCTTACAGCCCAGGAACATTCTATTTACCTTCTTGTCCCACAGTTTTTTGAGTTGTTTCCCTGTCTTTAGGTATCCACTTCATTTCCAGTCTCTACTATAATAATTAAAAAAATGCTGCTATAAATTTTGTGTATATATGGAGCCTTTCTTTGGTGTATGTGGGGACCTTCTTCTGGTATATGTCTAACAGTAGAACCTCTGGTTCAAAGGATATGGATCCAGTGCCCAGTCTTGTCTCAGTCCTGACCTTTCTCTACCTCCCTGCGGTATGGTATAACCACTCTTTCCTCCTAGATAGTCTCTCCTCCGTGGGGTTGGGTTTTTTTGTGTGTGATTCTAGTCTCTCCTGGGTTTCCTCCCACTGGCCTGACCACTCCTTCTCAGTCTCCTTAGCTGGCTTTTCATCCAGGTCCTATCCCCTATATGTGAGTATTGCCTAAGGCTCTGTTCTAATCCTTCTCTCCTGTACTCTTTCTCTCTTAGTGACCTCATCAGCATCCATGGCTTGAAGGATCATCTCCAAATCTATATATCCAGCCCCAGTCCCACATCACCAACTACCCATTTCAAACCAGATGTCCCAGGAACACTTCAAACTCAAAAGCAAATTCTTCATCTTCACCACCCCCTCTCCCAAACCTCCCTTATATCTGTCAAAGACACCATCATTCTTCCAGATTCTCAGATTCATAGTCTTGGCATCATCCTAGACTCCTCAGCCTCCCTCATCCCACATATCCAAAAGCTATTGCCAAATCTCGCCCTTCTGACCTTCACAGCCCCTCTCCCAGCAGATCCCTTAGCTCAGGTCCTCATTACCCCTTGCCTACATTATGGCCAGAACCCCTTCGGTGCAGTCCACCCTTCACACTGCTGCCAAAAGGATTTCCCTCAAACAGAGATGTGACCCCTAGCCAATCAATTCCAATGGCTCCCTATTGCCTCTAAGATCAAATATAAGTCTCTCTGTTTAGATTTGAAAGTATTTTGAAATCTGGCACTCACCTCTCTTTCCAGGCTCATTGTATGTTCCTCCCCCTTCCACACTCTGGGATTCAGCCCAACTGGTCTATGTGGACATCTTTCTGTAAGCTTTTTTTTTTTAACCCCTTACCTTCCATCTTAGAATCAATATTGTGTGCTATAAGGAATGATGAACTGCTTGATTTCTATAAAAAGCTGGGAATTCCTTCATGAACTGATGCGAAGTGAAATGAACAGAACCAGGAGAACATCGTACACAGTAACTGAAACATTGTGGGATGATCAGATGTAATTGACTTTGTTACTAAAAGCAATGTAAGGATCCAGGACAATCCTGAGAGACTCATGAGAAGGAATGTCGGGCACATCGAGAGAAAGAATTGTGGGAGTCAAAACACAGAAGGAAAACATAATTTATCATTTGTTTATATAGCCGTATGATTTGGAGTTTTGGTTTTAAAAGATTGCTCTATTACAAAAATAAATAATATGGAAATGGGTTCAAGAGATTATACACGTATAACTCAGTGGAATTGCTTGTCAGTTCCAGGAGTAGAGGAGGAAGAGGAGAGGGAGACAACATGAATCATGTAACCATGGAAAAATACTTAAAAAGAAATAAATTAAGAGAGAAAAAAAGAATCAATACTGTGTATTGGCTCCAAGGCAGAAGAGTGGTAAGGGCTAGGGTTAAGTGACTTGCCCAGGGTCACCCAGCTAGGAAGTATCTGAGGCCAAATTTGAACCCAGGACACATCTCTAGGCCTGGCTCTCTATCCACTGAGTCATCTGTATACTTCTGAACAGGCCATCCTCCAAGCTTTGAATGCTCTCCCTCCTGTCCTCTATCTCATGGAATCTCTCTCCCTCCAGATTTGAAATACAGCTCAGGCACTACTTTCTGTAAGACATTTTGCCTCTTCCCCCTCAACACCTAGCACCCGCCCTTCCTACCTATCTCCTACCTAACCACTTTGGATTTAATCTACCTGTGCTCTCCCCGGACAGGATGCAAAGTCCCTGAAGGTAGAGATTGTGTCCTCCCAGTACTTGAGTCCCCAAGGACTGGAAATGAGTCGAGTGAGATCTGACTTTTTGTTAGTCACTTTAAGTGGGGCAGAGTGAATGATTGATTCAATAGCCCCCTCCCCTCCCCCGCCAAATGAAAGATGTGCCAGAAAAGATATTAACTCCGAGATACCTTCCTCCCCACCCCTCACACACACCCTGCGAGTTAATGTCAGAAGTGGCTCTGGGCCAGGAGATGAGGGCTGGGGCTCTCCTGGCCTGCTCCAGCTCCCTCCCGCTCCTCCCAGGCCTCACCTTCTATTCTCAGACCAATGAGTCCCCCAGGGCGGGAGTTCTAGGGGACAGCAGCTCAATCTGGTTTCCTCTGGGACAGGATTTGCCCGCTCCATGCTGGACAGAGGCTTAGTTTACTGAGCCTTAGGTTTGAGCACTAGAGCCCTAACTGGCTGGGAGGAGAAAGAAGGGAAGAAGGAAGGAAAGGAGAGAGGAGAGAAATGAGCAAGGGAGGGAGGAAGAAAAGAAGGGAGAGAGGGAAGAAGGGAGGGAGGGAGGAAAGAGAAAAAGGGAGGGATGGAAGAAATGAGGAAGGGAAGAAGGNGAGGGAGGGAGGAAAGAGAAAAAGGGAGGGATGGAAGAAATGAGGAAGGGAAGAAGGCAGGCAGGCAGAGAGCTGAGTTTCCCCTCCAGGCAACCATTCATTCCGCCTGGGGTCCAAGGCTAGGGGAGCCCCAGCCTTAAATGCGGTTGACAATATAGCTGGAGGTTCTGGGGAGGGGCCTTTTGGGCCAGCAGGGGGAGGTTCCCACAGTGGTCACCAGAGGGCTGCCTAGCCACACTCCTTCCTCCCTGAACCTCTCTTCTCCCTGGAATTCGGGGGAGGGGAGTGCTGGCTTGGCTCCCCTTCAGGTGAGGGATAACGTGAACCATCCCTTCAGTTGGACCCTTTTGTGTCTCGGGTCCTGTGCTTGGGAGCCAGCGGGGTCTCTAGAGCAGGGTCTTGGCGGGTAGGCTGTGGAGGAAGATGGGAGAGGGGAGGGTCTGGAAGTGGGGCTGAGAGCCTGGATCTGGGTCGTGGGGAAAGCAGAGGGGATGAATGGGCGAGACGTGGCGACTGCTGGAATCTGCAGGGTGAGGAGGGCCGGGCAGAGACCTGTGATGGCTCCCTGGCTTAGCAAACAGGCAAGTTCGAAGATGAGGTGGAAAGATAAGGAGTTCCGCTCCAGCCACGCTGAATTGCAGTTGGCTGAGACATTCCAGCAGAGGTGCCTGCTCTGCCCAAGCACTAATCCCAAAGAAACCAATCGGGACATCCATTCCCATTCCTTAAAGAGGACCCTTTAAGGCTTGCTAAGCAGCTCACCTTTAACCACCCGGTAATGGATGAAAAAAAAAACAAAACAAAAGGACACTCGACTTCTGTCTTAGAACCAATCAATACTGCATGTTGGCACCAAGGCAGAAGAGTGGTCAGGGCTAGGCAATGGGGGCCAAGTGACTCATCCAGGGTCACCCAGCTGGGAAGTGTCTGAGGCCACATTGGAACCCAGGACCCCCATCTCTAGGCCTCCCGGCTGGCCCTGAGCTTTACCACATGTGGTAAATAAGTGTCTCCTACCTAGTTTTAATTCCGGCTCCTGACTCCACAAGCGTGGCCCTCTAAGCCAAGACTATTCCTCCCTTTCAGCTCTCATTCGTTGACCCACACGCAGCCTCAGGCCCCGGGGGATGGAGTCCAAGGCCCTGGGTGCTAATCTTACTGATGGGTCACCCGATGCCCCTGGTAGCTTCTTGCCCCAGTCAGGCCTAGGCTTTGGGGGAAAGACAGAGCCGGGTTAGCTGGCAAAGTTCTCTGGGCTTCCGCAAGGTTGGCTTTGGGTTCGGGGCAGGAGGTTCATTTCCCTGTCAGAGAGGCAACGTCTCTGCTGGAGGGGGGCTTCCAGTCAGGGCCGCACTCCTTGGGACGGGCTCAGGGAGGCCTAGGTTCGCCCTCGCCCTGATTCTGGCCCCACCAGCCCTCCTACACAGCCCAAGCCTGGGGAGCACCCTCGTCCCCCAGCCCTCCAGTCCTGGCTGGCCAGGCAGGCCAAAGCCACCTCTCGGGCTCCTTCAACAGGAAGGACGGATGGAGGCTCCTCGGATGCCCTGTTTTTCCTTTATTCCCCCATTTTTCTGTCCCTCAGGATGCAACAGGCTGCTGCGGTGCTGCCCGGCCCATTCAGCCCCCTCGTAAAGGAGGCCAGTGGGGCTAGCAGCCCGGAAAGGGATGTTAGGTGAGGAGGGCCCGCTGAGTCGCCACCCCCACGGGCTCCAGCTTCCCCTTTCGGGCCCTCAGGCCTTCCCACGGGCCCCATCCAGAGCCAGAAGGCCTAGAGATGGGCTAGGCCAATGGGGGTGGGGGGAAGGGGTCAGGGAGCCGAGCAGTCGAGGCTGGGGGGGGCACCCCAATTTTTCCAGGGGAAGGGGGCGAGATGCAGGAGACGAGCCCAGGAAGAAGGGGGCCTGGGAGGGGGAGAGGGGAAGAGGGACGAGCCCGGAAGGTTTGGCTATCTCGACGAGAGGGAAGTAAAGGTTATGGGG
>NW_025371514.1:6783-9622 GCF_016433145.1 Gracilinanus agilis | reverse complement strand
GAAGGGAGGAAGGGAAGAAAGAAGGAAGGGAGGAAAGAAGGGAGGAAGGAAGAGAGGAAAGAAGGGAGGAAGAAAGGGAGAAAAGAAGGAAGGAAGGGAGGAAGGGATGAAGGGAGGGAGGGAGGAAGGGATGAAGGAAGGAAGAAAGGGAGAAAAGAAGGAAAGAAGGAAGGGAGGAAGGGAGGGAGGAAGGAAGGGATGAAGGAAGGAAGAAAGGGAGAAAAGAAGGAAGGGAGGAAGGAAGAAAGGAAGGAAAAGAGGAAGGGAGGGAGGTGGAGAACTCTTAGAGAAAGAAATTGTCTCCATATCTCCCTGTTACTACTTAAGGATAATAATAAAAACAATAATAGTAATAACAGATATTTCTATAGCATTAAAAAAAAACACCTCTTACCTTACCTTATAATCAATAATGTTTACTGGTTCCAAAGCCAAAGAGAGATAAGGGCTAGGCAATTGGGGCTATGTAACTTGTCTAGGGTCATACAGTTAGGAAGTATCTGAGGTCAGATTTGAACTCGGGACATTCCATCTCCAGGCCTGGCTCTCAATCCACTGAATCACCTGGCTGCCCTACTATAGCATTTTGATATGAGAGGCATTGATCCTTGCCCTTTTCTAGAACTCTGACATCCTGACAGTTTCAGTAGTCTTTTTTTTTTCCCCCAAGAAGCACAGGGCTTGGATGGGGATGACAGACTCACAACTCTGAAAAATTTGGAAGCTAAGGGAAGGAAAAAGTAATGACAATGAGGAAGCGTGCAGAAACTAGTACTATCTTCTGCTGTTCCCTTCCACCCAGATGGACTTGAGTCTTTAAGGGGTTTTCCTTCTCCCTCCTGTGCTTTGGCAATCTGAATGAGACTGGGCCCTGTTCCAGCTGGAGCAGGCAAGATCCTGCTTCTCTGTTTCCTGCTGAGCCAGACTGTGGCCCCAGAGAGCATCATTGTCCCCCGATCTTCTAGCATCTGTGGAAACAGCAATGACCCTGGTGGAGGGGGAGGATGTACTGCATCTCCCCCAATATTTGCCCATGACTTAAGTAACTATGATCCTTCTCTTCATGGCTTTCATGGGAGAAGGGAATTAAATTATAAGGCACTGACCTTCTTGTTTGGGTCTCTGGACTCCTGGACACGGGGCCTGGGAGATTGAAGGATGAGAATGGGGAAGGGTAGTTCACCTTGGTGGATTGAAAACGGGAAGGTGTTTTTTTGTGATAAGTATCTAGTGTTATAGTTTTATTGTGCTTTTATCTAATCTAAAGACTTGCTCAACCATGACCTTAAATAGGGCGAGGACGGGAATGGGGGAGGGAGTCAGAGACTGAAATAGCATGATATATCTGAGAAGAAAGCCCTTGGCTAGTAGATGGGGGCAGAGTTAGTAGATGGCAATGGAAGAGAACTAACGATATTGCTAGATGAAGAGGCTCGAATGGAACAAAGAAGGGTGGATGTGATTCAAAGCCACCTGTCCTTGGGCTTTATCTATTGGCAGGACCCAGGTAGCAACTCCATTACAATACAGTTCACAAAGCACTTCATAGAAAGAGTAAGTATGATGTGTGGTGCATGGGGTGTTCAGGGAGGACTTATATCATTGGAGTGAGGGCTTGCTGGGCCCTTTTCAGGGCTCCTTTCCTTCTCTGGGGTCCACTTGCCACCCAGCTCTCATCTGAGGCTCCAAGAAGCTGTAGTGTGTGCAGATACCACATCTTGGTAAAACTGTCTTGGCAGATGAGCTAAACCGGATTGGAGGCACTCCATGGACTTCAAACTCATTAGGAAAGTGTCTGCTCCAAGCAGACATCCAAATGGGCAAATGAGCCATGAAGTAGGTGCTATGGAGGGCTTGGTCAGACGTCGAGGAAGCCAAGGTCATCCCCTTCATTTTGGGCCATTGCCAGTCATCTTCCCTTTGGTCTTGCCACTGGACTTCAAAGACTCTAAAAGGGAGTGAGACTGAAGGCTGTGCAACTCTGCCTTACTTAAATCCAATTCAGGAACAAGTCAAAACTCGATGTCATTGGTCCTCTTGGAAAACAAAGGACGAACAACAAGCATGGTATAGTAGAGAGATTGATGGACTTGGAGTGAAAACGATTAGGGGAAGGTATAAGCATTTATTAAGTACCTACTACATGCCAGGTGCCATGCTAAAGGCTTCTGCCAAATACTATCTCAACAACCCTGCAAGGTAAAGGTGCTATTATTATCACCAATTTGCATTCGAAGAAACTGAAGTCAAATAATTTGCTTTAAGTCATACAACTAGTAAGTGTCTAGGGTTGGATTTGAACTCAGGTCTTCCTCATTCCATGTGTAGGTTTCTATCCACCAATCAACCATTTACTGAGATTAGGACTTGAACCCTGACCCTGACACTTATTAGCTAGGTGACCACAGTTAGCCACCTAACCTCAGTTTCTTCATCTGCTAAATAAAAATATATGGTTAGATGATAATTTGTCTAAAAGATATCTGGATACTGGGACAGCTAGGTGGCTCAGGGGATAGAGAGGCAGGCCTGGACAGAGGAGGTCCTGGGTTCAAATGTGGCCTCAGACACTTCCTAGCTGTGTGACCCTGGTCAAATCACTCAACCCCCATTGCCTAGCCTTATTGCTCTTCTGCCTTAAAACTGATATCCAGTATTGATTCTAAGAGAGAAAGTAAGGATTTTATTTTAAAAATCTATCTATCTATCTATCTATCTATCTATCTATCTATCTATCTATCTATCTATCATCCATCTATCTATCTACCTGTTTATCTATCTACCTGTTTATCTATCTATCTATCTATCTATCTATCTATCTATCTATCTATCTATCTAT
>NW_025371514.1:0-6688 GCF_016433145.1 Gracilinanus agilis | reverse complement strand
TCTGTCTGTCTGTCTGTCTGTCTGTCTGTCTGTCTATATCTATATCTATATCTATCTGGGGGTTTTCATTGACTTCAAGCTCAATCTGATTCACCTGTTAGAATGAAATGTACTGCTGGCCCCCAGAGGGCAAAACTAGAAGGATTAGAGCAATGAAAAGAAGATTGAAAAAGTCAAGGTCAACGCCAACCTTCCTCAGGGACTGAATAAGCAACCCACTGTGTGATGTGATTTGAGGTGAACCAAAAAATAAAGCCAAACAATTCTGATCCCCAAATATCTCCTTGAATGAATTCGGTCACAAAAATTTCTATATTATTCATACGTTTTTAGTCTCAGAATCACAGACCAAGGCATAAATCTACAAGTCTCAACTATAGACTGAGGACCTTCCAAGCTATGGGCCAGATCTAGCCTTTGACTGCATTTTATTCAGCCTATGGATCTACTGAGTTGAGTTGAGAAAGCCAGGATGGATGGCAGTCCTTTCCATTAGGAGTACCTCATTGGTACTGGGCTCTCTGGTCCATTGAAATATCTACATATGGGGAGCAGCCAGGTGGCTCAGTGGATTGAGAGACAGATGGTCCTGGGTTCGAATCTAACCTCAGACTTACTTTGGGGCAAGTTAATTAAGCCCCATTGCTTAGCCCTTACTGCTCTTCTGCCTTAGAACCAGTATTAGAATACATAGTATTGATTTTAAGATGGAAGGTAAGGGTTAAAAAAGAAAAAGAAAAATCTAAATATGGCACCTATTGGGCTAGTGAGTCATCTAAATATGGAGCAGATACCAAAAGGGAGTCTCCCCACTTATACCTAAATTTGTAAAGATGTAACATTATCAAAAATCTTTGGTTACAACGTCCTAAAAAGCCATCATAAAGACACATTACTGCTTGAAAGTTTCTCTGCATGTTCTTGAATGTCATTGCAAGTCTGTATTTCCTTTTCTTCTCTCCTTTCCCTCTCCCTTTACCTGTCTCTGTGCATATTTATGGGAATGTGTCTATTTACAAATCCATGCAATAGTGTTTTTTTTCTTTCCTTTTTTTTTTTAAACCCTTAACTTCTCCTAGGTGGAAGAGTGGTAAGGGGTGGGCAATGGGGGTCAAGTGACTTGCCCAGGGTTACACAGCTGGGAAGTGTCTGAGGCCGGATTTGAACCTAGGACCTCCTGTCTCTAGACCTGGCTCTCATTCCACTGAGCTACCCAGCTGCCCCAATAGTGTTTTTATTTTGTGCATCTTTCTCTCAGTTTTTCCCTCAGTCTTTTTGGGCCTGTAATTTTCTTTCTTTGTGTGGGTGTCTCTTCTTCTGTAGATATTGTTTGCCTCATTTGCAGTTTCCTTTCCTTTTCTTTCTTCCCACTCTAACCATTACTAAAGACTAGCAAAAATATATATATATATAATTGTTGAAAGTTATTGTTCAAAAAAATTTTAAGGGTTTCCAAGAAGCTTTGAGGATTATGAGTGAATGACAGGGAAGGAGGCCACCATTTTCTGGTTAGAGATGAACTTTCTGGGGGCAGCTGGGTAGCTCAGTGGATTGAGAATCAGGCCTAGAGATGGAAGGTCTGGGATTCAAATATGGCCTCAGATGTTTCCTAGTTGTGTGACCCTGGGCAAGTCACTTAACCCCCATTACTTAGCTTTTACCTCTCTTCTATCTTAGAACCATTACACAGTCTTGTTTAAAAAAAAAAAAAAAGATTAACTTTCTAATCACATAACCAGGTCAATTAGTCATGAAACCTACTATTACCTTATCTTACGCTGTTTGGTTATTTTTTCATTTGTGTCCTACTCTTCATGATCCCAGTTTTGTTTTTTTGGCAGAGATACTAGAGTGGTTTGCCAATTCCTTCTCCAGCTCATTTTATAGATGAGGAAATGGAGGCAACCAGGGTTAAGTGACTTACTTGCCCAGAGACCGCAGCTAACAAATGTCTGAGGCTGAATTTGAACTCAGTTCTTCCTTAATCCTTATCTGGCGGTCTGCCTACTGTGCCATCTAGCTGCCCTGCCTTATCTTAAGCTGATGCTTTAAAATGACATAACAGGGCAGCTGGGTAGCTCAGTGGATTGAGAGTCAGGCCTAGAGACAGGAGGTCCTAGGTTCAAATCTGGCCTCAGACACTTCCCAGCTGTGTGACCCTGGTCAAGTCACTTGACCCCCCATTGCCCACCCTTACCACTCTTCCACCTATAAGCCAATACACAGAAGCTAAGGGTTTAAAAAAATATGACATAACAAAGTATTAATAAAGCCAGAGTCTTTTGGACCATCAAGGAGGAGCTTGTTGAAATCTTTTCTGCATCTGGCACTTTTTGTTTTATTCTCTCTCCAGAAGTAGCCCCACCACTTACTTTAATGGTATTCTAGTTTTTAAAAAAACCTTTACTTTCTGTCTTAGCATTGATACTATCAATTCCAAGGCAGAAGAGTGGTTAGGAATAAGCAATGGGGGTGTAGAGTTTAAAATTAATATTCAATATCTCCAAATCATAATCTTTATAAAGATTATTAATATTTAACCAGAGAGCTGGAGAACATAGGGAGTACTCAATGGAAGAGTGAGCGAGAGAGGCATTCCCAAAACTTATAAACAAACAGGAAAAGAAGGAACCTTGGGACGAGGGGAGAATCCTGGAAGATGAAGTCAAATTTCCATTTACACAGAGGGGTAAAGGAACTTTCCCAGATCACATGGCTAGGAAGTTCTGAGGCCAGATTTGAACCCAGGCCCTCCTGCCTCCAGATTTGGCTCTCCATCCACTGGGCCATCTAGCCGCCCCAGAACTGATCCTTAATCTTCTCTTGTGTATGGGATGACATTTAGGGAGCCTTAGCTGGACTCTGTTCCTTTTTGCATTTTGCTGGCCAGCTCAGCTGAACGTCTGTTCCATATTTGTCTTTGGAATGATCAGTTTAGCTTTCTGCTTTTCATATCCTGTATCTCGTATCCCACAGGGGTTCTCCAGTACCGTACTCAGGCTCCTCCGGGCTCTCTCTACAATAGTTTTGGACTTCTTAACAATGAAACTTAAAGTAATGACTTCACGTTTCTGGAATTCAGATACCTGGCAACTTCACCTGCCCAAAACCTGGCTGAGACCCAAGAAGCAAACAGAAAAGTTGGCTGAACAGCCCAAACTGATATCCCCAAATCCGTGCTCTGACTCCTACACAATCAAGTCACTTTATTCTTTTGAGTCTTGGCTTCCTCAAAATGGAAATAATACTTGCACTCCCCACTTTCACAAGGCTGTTGTGAGGAAAGAGCTTGGCAGACCTTCGGAGGTTGAGCTACGTCAACCATACGGTCTCTTCCAGCCCCAAATCCACCTTATGATGCCATGAACTGAAAGACTCATGTAAAGGCGACCTTTCATCAGAGCTAGAGAGGACTATATAGAGGAGATCATACTCTAATGGGTGGAGATGCCATGTATAAAAGAACTCAGAGGCAGAGCTGATGGGAAGGACCAAAAATTCCAGGGGGCAGGACTATGCTAGTGGTACAGTGGATAGGCTACAGGGTCAAGAAGACCTGAATTAAAAACTAGCCTTTGTGGGGGCAGCTGGGTAGCTCAGTGGATTGAGAGCCAGGCCTAGAGACGGGAGGTCCTAGGTTCAAAGCTGGCCTTAGACACTTCCCAGCTGTGTGACCCTGGGCAAGTCACTTGACCCCCATTGCCTACCCTTACCCCTCTTCTGCCCCGTAAGAATTTTAAAAAAACAAACAAACAAAAAAAAAAACTAGCCTTTGTCAAGCAGCAAGGTGGCTCAGTGGATTGAGAACCAGACCTAGAGATGGAAGGTCCTGGGTTCAAATTTAGCCTCAGATATTTCCTAGCTGTGTGACCCATCCCCATTGCCTAACCCTTACTTTTCTTCTGCCTTGGAACCAATACACAGGATTGATTCTAAGATGGAAGGTAAGGGTTTTAAAAAAAACAAAACAGCCTTAGACTCTTAGTAGCTGTGTGATCCTGGGCAAGACACTTAGCCTATATCCAGTTTCCTCAACTGGAAAATGGGGATAATAATAGCACCTACCTCCCAGGCTTCTTGTGAGGACCAAATGAGATAATAATTGTAAAGCACTTGGCACATAGTAAACATTATCTAAATATTAGCTATTATTGCTCTTATTATTATTATTACCTAGAACAGTGATGAGCAAACTATGAACCAGCGGGCCAGATGCAGCCCACTGAAATGTTCTATATGAATACAATGAGTAGGATACAATACAAAGAAACTTTGAAAGAGTTACCTTAGAAACAGACCAACAGATGAACATTTCCTTTCCTTTGGCCCCCTCTTTAAAAAATTTGCCCATCACTGACCTAGAAGACTCAGATGGGGTCTGAGCAGCCATGGGTCAGGAAGAGAAAATAAAAGAGAAGGATTTGATGTGCAAAGGGCCAGGGGGTAGAACCTTGGGAGAGACACCCATAGCAGGACCCAGGGGGAATGGGTGAAAGAAGATAGGCAAATATTGATGAAGGAAAAAAAGTCCAGAGCATGATGGGAGAAAGAGGTAGGCATCAGAGAATTAGGATGAGGGCCCTGAGCTCTTGGAATGGCACTGAGGAGAGCTGCCAAATCAAGAAGGAAGTCAGAGAAGGGCGTGAAGGGGCACTGAAAACTCACTCTTTATCATTTTGCCTTTGGACTCACTCCAAAGAAAGTATTGGGAAACCTATTTAAAAAGATTGTTTTGGCATTTCTCTAGCAGGTGATTTGGATTAAAAATGCAAAAAATGTCCCTCTGAAAGTGTCCGTGGTATTTGTAGAATCCTTCAGACTTGTGGTGGAGAAGAATCTTAATGATCTGGTCTAACTGCCTGCTTGGGAATCCAGTCTCTTAGATCATTTCCTTCCAATATGATTCTGACATTCCATTTGAAAGTGAACAATTCCCACTCCCCAGCATCCCTTATGGATATGAGGCAGGAATATAGCCACTGGATACGGATAGGAGACTCTACATTTGAAAACAAGCAATTTTTGTGTTCAAAAGAAGTCTGTGTACTCATACTCTCACATCGGGCAACTACCAGAATATATCACTGCTGAGCAAATAGTAAAATAAAGAAGGGATGAAATGAGAGACATCAAGACGACAGGTATGGACTTGGACTGAGGAAGACTTGGATTCAAATCCTGCCTCTGACATGTACAAATTATGTGATATTAGACATATAAATCACTTAAATGCTCAGTGCCCTGGGCAACTTTCTTTTTGTTTTTATTAGTTAAAAAAGAATAAACATTTATTTTCTCTCTTCTGCCTCCTCTCTCCTACTGAAAAAAAGAAAACAAAAATAAAAATAAATCTTTGTAACAAATACACACAGTCAAGTAAAAGAAATTCCCACATTGGCCATGTCTAAAAATGTCTGTTTTATGCTGCATCCTAAATCTATCACCTCAGGAGATCAGTGGCACCCTTTATGGGGTAGCTGGTGGGATAGTAGATAGAATGCTGAAACTAGAGTCAGGAAGACTTCTCTTCTGAGTTCAAATCCGACCTCAGACTCTTACTAGGTGGAGCCCTGGGCAAGTCACTCAACCCTCTTGGCCTCAGTTTTCTCATCTGTAAAATGAGTGGAGAAGGAAATGATGACGGACCACTCCAGTATCTCTGCCAAGAAAATCCCAAATAGGGTCACCAAAAGTTGTGTACAACTAAACAATAGTCTGCTTGGAAATCTCTGATGATGGGAAATCCATTTGGGTTATGGTCTAAAAACTTGTTTTTTAGGGCTGTTGCTTGGAACTGGATACTAAAAACATTATCTCTTCCTCCTCAAAAGCTCATTCTTCCTTCCCTCCCAGAGGATTAATTCCATCTAAAACAGCTTTAGGGAAAACAAGGAAATAGATACTGCTGACTACCAGTACTTCAGGAACTTCAGAGATACATGAATAAGTCACTCAGTTGGATAATCATTTCAAGTATCTTGATTTAGATAGTTCCTTACATCACATTCCATTGTCTAACTCTCCTCATAAGTTGGCAATACAACAAGTATTTATTCTGTGTTAAGCACTGGCAATGTCAAGACAAAATGAAAACCAATTCTCATTTCAAGAAATATGTATACATATATATTCTATTGAAGAGATAGAACATGTAAACAGATAAATTAAATACATGATAGTTTGAGAAAGAAAAAGCAAGCCCGAACAAACAAGGGATTCAGGAAAGGCTTCTAGGAGGAGGCGATACACCAGTTGTATCTTGAGCAAAGCTAGGCTTTCTAAATCAGGGAAACATGTATTAAGAGCCTGCTACTTGCCAGGCTCTCTGCTAAGTAAACTAAGGATACTAAAAGAGACAAAAGACAGTCCCTGGCCTCAAGGAGCTCAATTTAATGATTCTTAAAGAGTTGATAGGAGATGAAATGTCAGAACATTTGAGGAGATCAGAGTAGACCAGTGTGGCTGGAAGGAAAAACGTGTATTTGTACAGTAAACTTGGAAAGATTCTTATTAGGCTGAAGAATCTTGGTTTTTATCTTTTCCAAGTTCTAGAACATTAATCAAATCAATACTGCTATTGCTCCTGGAGAGGTTGTGTCAATCTATTTTCCAGCCTCTCCCCCATCAAGGCTATATACTCCCCATCTTGGTGCCTTCTTTCCTTCCTTCCTTCCTTCCTTCCTTCCTT
>NW_025371513.1:0-3752 GCF_016433145.1 Gracilinanus agilis | reverse complement strand
TGTATAAGAGACAGCTTCTCTTCTCTTCTCTTCTCTTCTCTTCTCTTCTCTTCTCTTCTCTTCTCTTCTCTTCTCTTCTCTTCTCTACTTTTCTTTTTTTAAAAACAACTCTAACCCTAACAGAAGAGCAAAAGTTAAATGACTTGCTTAGGGTTATACAGCTAAGAAAAGTCTAAGGCCAGATTTGAATCCAAGGTTCTCCTGGCTCCACACTATTCACTGAGCCACCTAACTGCCCCTCAGTGGAAGTCTTTCTTCTTAAATTAGATATGGCTGCAATGTCCCAATGGTGGTCTATGCTGGAATTACACTATGCCCTAAGCGATGGCAAGAAAGTGGAATGGTTAGTGGAACTTCTCAAGAGAGTAGCAGTAGTCCTGTTGTAGATGTGTGGGCCTATTGTGCAAAGCACAAGGCTAGTGAGGAGGAAGCACACTAGTCCGGATATTTGTATTTTAGAGCAATATTCTAACCACTGAGCCCTAGTTACAACTCTGCTTAACAGAGTGAAAAAGATTATTCTGGAGATAGAATAGACTTAATCTGACTGGTTCCTTAAGTACAGTGTCTGGCACTAAATATATAGTTGATGATGCAATGAATAATCTCTCACTGCCATCTACCCCTTACTCATTCATGCCTTCATGGATTCCAGATCATCATTCCCATCATTCCCATCAACAAAGACAATGAGTGCTCTTTTTATCTTGAGATTTCTTTGAGTTTGCTTATCTATAGAGTTTGTATCCCTCCAACAGTACTTAAGTTCCTTGTCTCTCATTTAATCTTTCCATCTACCCTAACTATATCTCTTCTGTCCTTTGTAGTTAAATTCTTCAAAAAGGCCATCTATAATCCTATCTGATCCCTTTCTCTCTTGTCTCCTTTGTTGAATCCTCATCCAGATCACACACACACACACACACACACACACACACACACACACACACACACNCCTCATCCAGCACACACACACACACACACACACACACACACACACACACACACACACACACACACACAACATGTCCCTCAGGGTTCTAGCCTGGGTTCTCTTCTCCCTCTATAATACTTCACTTGGTGATCTCATTAGCTCTCATGGATTTAATTATCATCTCCATGCTGATGATTCTCAAATCTACCCATCCAGGCTCTAAACTCTCTGCTGATCTCCAGCCTCTTATCTCTGACTGCCTTTCAGTCTGTTTTACACTTTACTCTCCAACCCACACTCTTCAATCCAGTAACACTGACCTCCTGGCTTTTCCACAACAAGACAGTCCATCTCTGGACTCTTGGCATTTTCTCTGGCTGCTCTCTATGACTGGAATGCTCTCGTTGTTCTTCTCTGTCTATTGACCTTCCTGGCTTCCTTCAAGTTTTTACTAAAACTCTACCTTCTTTAGGAAGCCTTCTCCAGCTCCTCTTAATTTTAGTACCTTGTCTCTGTTGATTATCTCCTATTTATCTATCCTGTCTACTGCCTGGTTTACATATATTTGTTTGTATGTTATCTCCCCTGTTAGGCCTTAAGGTCCTTAGGGCAAGGATTGTCTTTTTCTTCTTTTTTTGTATTCTCAGCACTTTGTACAGTGTCTGGCACAAAGTAGGCTCTAAATAAATGTTTATTGATTGATGGATTGAGGGCAGGGACGACTCCTTTTTTGTCTTTGTATCTCTAGGTTTGGAAAGTAGGCATTTAATAAATGTTTGTTCAGTTGAATTGAATTCATCACTCTAGTCTAAGAGTCTTTAATTTGTTTTTATGTCATGGATCCTTCTGGCAAACTTATGGACTCTTTCCTGTAATTATATAATATTACATATAATATATATGCACATATGACATGTGCATATATATGCCATTTATTATAACATATATATGATACATGTGTAATAACTGAAGGAGATGCTAAATTTCAGTTAGGAGTTTATTTTCCCTTACATTTTTGCACATAAGACTTTGACATTTGCATATCATTCACAAGTTATTTTTTCTCTTTTATTTGGATTTTTTTTACCTTTATTTTTTTTTGCCAATTGACTCATACAACCCCAAAAACTCAGCAATGTATCCTTAGCTGATCTGGGTGTTGTTCTTAACCCTCTTCAGGGGAGAAGGTGTTATTAATTCTCCTCAGGGGTATGTTTATGTTTTATAATCAGAATGTCTGTATTATAATCTATAATGTATAATTCTTTTGAGAGTAATTTCAGGGGGGAATGTGTTATTCTCCTCAGAAGGGAATGTATGTTTTATAATCTATAATGTTAAGTTTAAATTCTTTTGAGAGTAATTTCAGGATAAGAAATTTGCCATCTCCCCAGAATCTAGACAATGAACCTATTTGGAGAAGGCACCATGAAGATGCCTACAGAAACCTACACTGCATCATGAAGATCCAAAATGAACTTTGGGGTGCAGTTGATTGAACTATGGGGAGTTGAATGCATTTGTTTTGAATGTACACTCTTATGCCAAAGGGGATTGCCCCTAATTGGCTTTTTGTCAATGTGCCTAGCAATCATTGGATCATTGGTTTTGTCCTCTTTTCTTGTTATTCCTAAATTTCTGTAATTTAAAAATTAGTTATGTTTACAGGAGCTTTCGGGGAGACCAGTCTCCCTCTGCTCTTCAGGGGGAATATGATATTGGAAATTTGGGGGTCCTTGAACTAATTTTGAGGTCCCTGATATAAACTTCCTGTGGACATTTAGGGCTATTTCAAACTACATTTCCCAAGAGCCAACTGGCTTCCTCTCTTGTGTAATCACGTGGGCAGGAAGCGTAATCATGTAGCTAGAAGGATAAATAGTGAGAGACTGGATTGGCATTTCCTCTTTTCTGCGTTGGGAGCAGGAGTCAGGATGGGAGGAGAAGGCAACAGGGCACGACTTTTAAACTAACCCTTAATAGGCGTGTGGCTTCATTTTTCTAATGTCTGTTAATAAATCTTTAAAAACCATAATATTTTAAAATCTATCCTTTTATGTCCATTTTATTTCTTACATACCCCAGATGAAAACCCATCTCTGACTCCTGGGTGTATCATCAACTTTGTCATTTTGCCTCTGAGTGTGAGGAATACAAAATAAAGACATTAATGGGAAGGAGCTGAAACTCTTGAGGGAAATTATAACTTCTCATCTTGCCCTCTAGGAACACACAGTCTTGTGAGCAGGGAGGTAAGACCCACACATGAAACAGCTAGAGACCAGAGGCCTGCAGTAGAGGCAGTAGAGAAGATTAATAAAGGGCTGGATTGGAAGTAAGGAAGATCCATCTATATTCAAACATTATCTCTATAAGGTATTGGCTGGGTGACCTGGGCAACTCATTTAACCTTGCCCAGTTTCACTTTTCTCATCTACAAAACAGTGGGCAGCTGGGTAATGTAGTGAATAGAGTGCTGAGCCTGGAATCAGGAAGACCCATTTTCCTGATTTTGAATCTGGCCCGGGATACTTATTAGGTATGTGGCCCTGGGCAAATCACTTCCCCCTGTGTACTTCAGTTCCTAATCTGTAAAATGAGCCAGAGAGGGAAAGGGGAAACCACTGCAATATCTTTGTCAAGAAAACACCAAATGGGTCACAGAGTCGGACATG
Organism: Gracilinanus agilis; assembly: GCF_016433145.1. Taxonomy (NCBI): domain Eukaryota; kingdom Metazoa; phylum Chordata; class Mammalia; order Didelphimorphia; family Didelphidae; genus Gracilinanus; species Gracilinanus agilis. Next base: position 143 of record NW_025371513.1, on the reverse strand, counting down.
ACTGAAAAACACCTGAACAAAAACAGAATAGGGTAACAATAGCACCTGCCTCACAGGGTTGTTGTATGCTTCATGAACTGTAAAGTGTTCTATAAATGTCAAGTACATTCTTTCCCTCCTTCCCTCCCTCCCTCCCTCTCTTC
>NW_025371512.1:0-2082 GCF_016433145.1 Gracilinanus agilis | reverse complement strand
ATATATATATATATATGTATATGATATTAGAGTTTAAAAAAATTAAAAAACTTCTTTAAAAGTCATTCTCAAACTTTGTCTTTTTTATATTAAAACTTTTTTAGGACTCCTTAATAAGCTTTTAAAAATATGACATATCTCTGCATATTTGTTATATTAAAAATTAAAAGTCTTCTTATTATAATGAAAAGAATAGACCTCCTAAAAGATGTTGGGTCCCCGCAAAGGTTGCCAGATTATATTTTGAGAACAGCATATATTACTTTAATTTAAGTCCTTTACTTTACTGAGGAGGAGATTGAGGGGCAGAGAGAAATAACTTAGCCAAGGTGACAGAGGGAGCTTAGTGACATACCAAGACTTGAATTCAAGTGTTCTGAGTCTCAGTCTGACTGCATTGTCCTCTAATTTGTGCTGCTCCTGGATCTTCACCATGAATATAAAAAGAAACATATCCACCCCATTTAGGAGTTATCCTTGTTTGATCCCTGAATATTTCAAAATCTTTGTCTCTTAGACATGGAGGGGGTAGGATGGTCAGAGGATTAAAGGATTTGGAGAAAGGAGAAAAATAGCTAATGTTGCACACCCTCTCTAAGTGAGCAGCCAGTGGCACAAGGATCTATTGTGCACACAGGCCAACTTTCTCTTTCCTAGATGGTGTTATTGAGCTCTAAGCACTTCAATGTACAAACAACTGAGAATGAATATAAAAGTGTGGCACCTGGAATGATCACTATTGGGAGTCTTAAAACTCAGAATAAATTCAATAATAAAAAACAATAGAAGTGGACTAAATAAATAATCCTCTGATTCACAATAACAACAACAACAATCCTACCCTGTATTTGTTGTTAGAAAATTTGAATTAAAATCTGTGCAGTGCCACTTACTATTTGGATGACTTTGGCCAAATTACTTAACTCTTTGGATTATAGTTTCTTCTTCCATAAAACGAGAGTATCGAACTCTCTAGATTGATGATCTCTAGGTCCCTTCCAACTCTAGACCTAGGATCTTAAAGCCTGTAGTAGATGAGTTGGTTTTGGGATATGGAAGACCTAGATCTAATCTGACAAAGAAGGTGTGCAAATCTGAGTAAACTATTTAACCTCTCAGTGCCCCATTAACACTCTAAGATTACATATTGCAGAGTAAGTGACTACCTGATTTGGGAGAGGGACCTTTTTCACTGGGAGTTCCCTTAATAAATGAAATCATAGGTCTGGCCCAAAACAATAAGAACAAACACCAAAACTGATGTAACTATTAATTGAAGATTTACAAATAACTTTCCTTACTATCAATCTTAGGAAGCCAGTAGTAGGAGATGAACCACAAGTTATTCAAGGTGTCCCAAGAGTCTTAGTGCACATTTTAATATTCACCTAAAATTTCTTTAACACTTTGGAGATACCCTTAATAATCTGGACAGGAGCTGAGAAACATTAGTCCAACCTGAACTTATAAAATAACCCCTTTTACAACATCTTTTATAAGGACTGGTTCTGATATTTAGTAGCTGTATGATCTCAGGAAACATTTATCCTTCCAAATCTGTTTCCCCATTTGTGAATTGGGCATAATAATATTTTTACTACTGCTTTTCATTGCTTTTACTTTCACAGGGTTTGGTGAAGTTTGGAATGTACAATATGATTCTTATTATCATGGGAGGAAAGCAACAGAGTTGGATTTCCATTGTTGCAGAAGTCCTTCTGTAGGAGAAAATGATTATCCCTGGAGATGAAGTTAGAATGTTTGGATTAGAGGATAGAAATGTGTGGCAAAGCCTATTCCCAAGAAAATATCAAGACAGGCTACGCAATCAGAATTGAATCTCCAGGAGACTAAAGCCACAAATACTGGGACTGTTAGGGAGAAGACAACTCAGAATTGAAAAGGTCTGTGGGATTTGGGATTTCAGGGTCAAGGTTTTCTGTCTCCTTGTCTCTATCTCTCTGTCTTCTCTCCCTCTCCATTCTTCTTCTTCTTCTTCTTCTTCTTCTTCTTCTTCTTCTTCTTCTTCTTCTTCTTCTTCTTCTTCTTCTTCTTCTTCTTCTTCTTCTCCTTCTCCTTCTC
>NW_025371511.1:0-11901 GCF_016433145.1 Gracilinanus agilis | reverse complement strand
TGTGTGTGTGTGTGTGTGTGTGTGTGTGTGTGTCCCTGTGCATTGGGGAGAAGAGCGCTTTTTCAAAAATTATATAAAATCTATTCAATTTGAAAATTAAATATCAAGATTTCAAAGAACCCTCTCTGTGGATTTATCTAATGGAGTGTTAGCCAAGCTAAACCCGCTATTTCTCTACTGAGATATATTGATATTGTTCATCTGCTTTTCCAATGATTTGTCAGCCCCCGGTAGAATAATATTCTTGAAGTGGCTGTTGCGTAATCTAAATTTGAGGATTATGGAATTCCTTCGGCTACAAATGGGTAATATGTCAGGATAGCAAATTGTTTGCCATTGTTGGGTGTAAAGAGGAATGATTGAGAGAATGGAATATTGCCTTTGGTTCCCTTACGATGATGTAGTAGCTTCATTCACTTGCTCTTTGAGCCCTGCAATGACATATTGTGATGTACCCGTGGCTGCCCCGTGGAGAAGATACTACTGCTCCCTAAGGTGTCATCGCTAGAATTAGAGCCTTTAATGGTTTTTGAATGGCTCCAGGTTGAAATTAGTATCAGGCATTCTTCACTTGCTAGAATGTTGTGTCAGTCTTAGATGAGATACACTGGATTTCCTTTGTCTTGCATTCCTATGTCTTGATACCCCCTCTTATCGACTGTTATCCATGACGATAAGCACCCTTTCCCTGAAGTCAATGAAATGGAAGTAAGTTCAGCTTCTAAGATTCAGACAGTCTGCATAAGTGCTATTTCATCATCATTTAGAGCTCCAGTTCTAGGCTAGTTCTGTGTAGGGGTTCTGGACTACCGTGAGCATCTGTCTCAGGACCAATACAGGCACAAGCAAATAATAGCACGGGGTAATGACTCAGTGGCCAGCGCTGTGAATTTCACAGCTACACTGGTCTTCCCGGTCAAAGATAACTCTCCTTCTATACTTTCCTCACTCACTCTTGCCCCATACTCTGATCCCTGCCATACTAAAGCTAGTCTGAAAATCAGACAATTGATCAACATTTATTAAGTGCCTACAATTTGCCAGGCACTGAGCTAAGCACTAAGACTACAAAGGATGCATTGGCCCCTCTCCCATTCTCTGGCTTTCCCTAAATACTCTAGAGTAGGGGTTTTTAACCTGAAACTGTGAGTTTGTTTTTTTTAAAACATATGTTGGTGGCAGCTGGGTGGCTCTGTGAATTGAGAGCCAAGTCTAGAGATGGGAGGTCCTGGGTTCAAATCTGACATCAGCCATTTCCTAGCTAGCTGGACCCAGAGACTTAGCCTTTGTGTGCATCATGACCTCCTTTGTCAATCTGATAGAGCTTTTGGCTCCCTTCTCAAAATAATGCTTTTTTTTTAAACCTTGACCTTCTATCTTGGAATCAATACTGTGTATTGGTTCTAAGGCAGAAGAGCCTGTGACTCTGGGCAAGTCATTAAATTCCCATTGCTTAGCCTTTACTTCTCCTCTGCCTTAGAACCAACACACTGTCAAGTCATTTAACCCAATTTGCCTCAGTTTTCTCATCTGTAAAATGAACTGAAGAAGGAAATGGCAAATCACTAAAGTGTCTTTGCCAAGAAAACTCCAAATGGGGTCATAAAGAGTCAGAAGAGATTAAAATGACTAACAACAAGATTAATAATACTATTTCCATAAAATTATTAGGTGTAATCCTTTGTAATTATTGTGTTTTATGCATTTAAAGGCATTATTCAGGGGGCAGCTGGGTTGCTCAGTGGATTGAGAGCCAGACCTAGATATGGGAGGCCCTAGATTCAAATCCAGCCTCAGACACTTTCTAGCTGTGTGACCCTGGGCAAGTCGCTTAACCCCCATTGCCTAGCCCTTACTGCTCTTCTGCCTTAGAACCAACACACAATATTGATTCCAAGACAGAAGGTCAAGGTTTAAAAAAAAAGCATTATTTTGAGAAGGGAGCCAAAGGCTCTATCAGATTGACAAAGCAGGCCATGATGCACACAAAGGCTAAGTCTCTGGGTCTAGTAGAAAAATTAGTAGAAATATTGGCACAATCAGCTGTTCCTCTGTAACACCATGTTATGAGTGCATTCCAAAGAATCTCCTGACTCTATTGACATTAATTTGTTGTCCAGTCTTTTCCAATCATGTCTCTTTATGACCCCATTTGGGTTTATTTGTTGTTGGTTTTTTTCGGCAAAGATACTGGAGTGGTTTGCCATTTCCTTCTCTAGCTCCTTTGTCTGAGGAGGAAACTGAGACCAACAGAGTTAAGTGACTTGGCCAGGGTCACACAGCTAGTAAGTGTCTGAGGCCAGATTTGAACACAGAAGATTCTTCCTGACTCCAGACCCAGAACTCTATTCACTGAGCCTTTTGTCTGCCCCTTTGGTATTAATTAACCATTGCCAAAGACATGAATTAAACAAGAAATGAATCAAAGATAAGTAAGTATAGGAGTATTCTCTAGAGTCTTCAGGGATAATTATTCTCTACTGTGAACAAAAAGGTAAAAAAGTACCTTTTTCTGAGTTGATTTATTTGCTCCTACTATTTTTAAGTACTTTAAACTTAGCAAAATGTTTGCTATCTATATCATTGGAGGGCAGTGGAGTTTGGATTGGAGAACTCCCCACAGAGCTTGGAAATGGCTCAGCTCCATGAGAAATGCTCATATACAAGCTTGCTTAAGACACAGCATCTTATTGGAGCAGACAATAATTCAGTGAGGTGTATAGTACTGTTCTCTCCATTTTAGAGATGAAGAAACTGATACAAACAGAAGTTACCGTAAGTAATTTGTCCAGGATCATACATAGTTGAAAAGTGTCTGAGATAGGGCTGCAAACTCAAGTCTTCCCTATTCCAGGTCTAGCAGTCTATACTCTGTACCATTATACATCAATTAGTTGAGGTTAGGAGAAGTACTGGGCAAAGTTTTGATTTATTTGTCTTTTTATTTTGAATTTAAACATAAATAATAACAAACCTTTCAATTTACAAATAAATATATGGAGTAAGACTAGAAAAGAAACTATGAATTTATATTCTTTATATTATATTTTATTTTCCATTATATATCTACTCTTTACATTACATTACATTTTAGAGAGAAATACATATATATATTTATATTAAAATTTTTTGAAAAATATAAAGATTAACAAATACTATAGTAATAAAATTGTTCCATTTATTTCCTGTTCTTGTGCACTTTTTCCTTCTGTACATTTTTAAACATTTTTTATTCCATGATCACCATTTCCCATTGATTCCTCTCCATCCCCTCCAAAGGACATGTTCAGATTTTCATCCTACAAATTACATGATAAAAGTCCAAACAAAACTGATGATGAAAAATAATCAAAGGAAAACTGTCTTTTGCTCCTATTCCACAATTGAGTTACTGAGGTGAAGTGGAATTCTACTGTTTTAAAGTATTCTAGGAGAGTCAAAGGTTCTCCTATTATATAAAAGAATCTATACATAGTTGATGCTTTTTTATGTTCCTGCTTCTCTTTCTGCCACTTCTGTCCCAAGTCTCCAGAGTTTGATGGTCAGAAAATCATACTATTCTAGGAAATGAAGGGACACATTCTCTTTTTAAAAATAATGTTTAATTTTCCCCCAATTAAATGTAAAAAAAAACAATTTAAACATTATTTTTTTTACATTTTGAGTTCCACATTCTCTACCTCCTTCCCACCCTCCATTTCTTACTCCTCTCACCCCATCCCCTTTCCTGAGACAACAAGCAATCTGTTACTGATTTCACATGTATGATCATGCAAAATAGCTTTCCACAATAGTCATTTTGTGGAACAGATCTCAAACAAAAAAAGAGTTAGAAAGAAAGTGAAATACACTATGTTTCAGTTTGCATTTAGACTCACTTCTTTCTCAGAGGGGAGATGGCATTTTTCATCATGAATCTCTGAGATTGTCTTAGATCACTGCATTGCTAAGAATAATTAGGTCATTCACAATTATTCATCAAAAAAATTACTGTTACTGTGTACAGTTTTCTCCTGGTTCTGCTCAATTCTCTTTGCATCAGTCCATATAAATCTTTCCCAATTTTTCTGAAGTCATCCTACTAGTCATTTCTTATAACACAATAGAATTCCATCACAATCATATACCACAACTTATTCAGCCATTCCACAATTGATAGAAAATCCCTCAATTTCCAAATGTTTGCTGCCACAAAAAGAGCTGCAATAAATATTTTTATACAAATAGAAAAGGGACATTCTCAAAAGCCACTTTAGTCACTTTTTTATAGAACAAGAAGAGAGGATACTGTCAGAATGGATAGAAGGAAGGAATGGTTAAATGAGTTGTTCTTGTTTCTCAATTTAGCAAATAGTCAGAAATATGAGAACTCTCTTATTCATTTTAACTTTCCTTGATTAAAAAACGTATTTATGGCAAAGTTTCATCAAAGATAAAGTCCAATAAAAGGATTTGAACAAGAGCTTATTCCAAATGGAAAAAAAATGGCTTATAAAACAAAGTTGTAAAGTGGAGAAAGAGCCAGATGAACAGATTAATGGATGATCAGACAGATACACAGGGATAGAGACAGAATGAAAGTGGGAGATGAAGGGTAGAAAGAAACAGAAGCACAGAGAATGAATGGAGAGAGAATTAAAGGAGAAAAAGATCTAGAAGAGATAGGTGAGAGAAGTAGTAACATTTCTTTCCAAGCCCCAAACCCATTTCTATTTTTCAAATTGAGTAAAATAACCTTTTTGTTTTCAGAGGTTGATTTTTAGCTCAGATTTCCTTTGTTCTCTCACAGAAAGACACTACTTTTGGTTTTCATTATCTAAATGCCCATGTGAAATCCCCAACTACCAGGATGTAGAGGCAAATAAGGTGGAAGGTGAGGCTTTCTACTCACTTCTGATACAAAATTTAAGTTAAAGATTCTCAAAAGAGTTTGGCGTGTCCACTTGATAGTACTTCCCTATAGAGAAAACCTGGTATAATGGGAAAGAACTCTGGATTTAATATTGGGACTTGGGTTCAAATTCTATCTACATCACTACCTTGGTCAAGTTAGCTAACTTCTAGGGGTCCATTTTCATCATTTCTAAAATGACATGGTTGAAAGAGGTGGTTACAATCCCTTTCAGGTCTAAAGTTTATGATCCCACAATACGAGCAAGATTGAAGACATGGGAAAAGAGGAGAAAGTTAAAGCATTTCTGTGGTGCACAATAAATAAATAAATAAACAAACAAAAGGCAATCGCAAAGGAAAAAAATAAAACAAACCAAAAAAAAAAATTTAAAGGGCTCTTCTATTGACCCATTGTCCTGTGGAGTTAACCCTGGGTTTTCAAATATATTCCAACAAAAAATGAAATCTGCCATATCCTTTAAATCTGAAAATATCTGGAAATATTTAGTACCAGACTATAACCAATGTCAGAGGACCAGATTAGCTAAATTCAGGTAAATTCATCCCTAGGAATTGGACCATAAGATGCTGATGTTCTTTGCTGGTGGTTGTGGTCAGAGAAAGTCACATATACAAATGTGTTAGGAAATGAGGTTGCATATCTACTGGATGTGTCAGTTCTTCCATGAATTAAAAACAGAAATCCTTGGTTTTAAAGTACAATAAGGAACACAAAATTTAGGAAAAGCCCAGTCTAGAAAAGGCAGCCATTGACAAAAAGTCCACACACCTAAGAAGATCATAAAAACAACTCAGAGACAAGTTCTTTAAGAAGGAAAGCATAGTCCAACCTCTAGAAACGTTCACTGGCAATACATTCATTCTTTTAGACAAGCAGTTCTATATATGGCCCCCAGAGTTAACATGCCACATTTTTCATAGTAGGATGTGGTCTCCAAAACTCCTGAGAAATGAATTGCTATAATTCCAAAATCAAACAGCATTCAATTCAGTTCCAGACCATCGCAGGGTAATAAGACCGGTATTTCTCATTTTAATTAGTCATTTTGTATTTCTAACAACTTCTTTGACAATCTTGGATTACTTATTTGTTTGTGTGTGATAAAAGGCATGTTTAACTAAAAATATGAACACCACATTTGAATGTCCCTTTAAATTTTGGTAGTTATAAAAATGAACTTTCCAGCACTTTCGATTATAGCTTTTTATAGACACTGAATAAAATCACTTAATCTATTTTAATACTATTCCTATTCCAGCTTTCTCATAGCATCATCTCACACAGCAGAGATATCAAGCTGTTGATATGAATTCAGGACAAAATGCCTGAACACTCAGCAGAGATTGTCTTTTGGTTTATAAGGCTCTCTGCCACAGGAATTTACAATTTTAAGGATAAAGAAAGAAGGGGCCTAGTTAGTTATATACAAGTACTATGAATCAGATCATTAGTTTAAACCTATCCAAATCATCCAATCTTCAACACTTGTGCATTTTCCTCAAAGCATATGTCCCAAACAGAAAGGAAGTATATTCAGAATGTCCCCAGGAAAACAAATGTGAAAATTGGGGTACAATGGGAAGAGTGCTGAACTTGGAGTTACAGAACCTGAGTTCAAACTCAAGCTCTGACATGTACTCTTCACAAGACAAACCACAATTATTAGAAACTTTAGTTTCCTTTTCTGTAAATGGGGATGAGCTGGATGGCCCCTAAAGTCTCTACCAGTATCTACATCTGTGAGTTGTTCATAATTGGGCTTATAAGGACTTTTTATTTCATTAACATGGCGAACCCTGAGGTGAGGGAATTCCCTCTGTTAACACAAGGAAGCAACTTTTAGTCTGCCTAGGCTACTGAGAGGTTAAGTGATTCCACACAGCCAATACATATTAGAGGAAGGACTAAAATCTGTGCAGCTACACAGCTAGCCCATCAGAATTGTGCTTTCTACAGAAGAGTTTGAATACTTTGCAGTTCAGCTAGAGAGAGAAACTCACTGTCTGGTACCTTATCTTGTCAGGTAATCTTTAGAATGTTCCTAAGATAATTCAAGAAAAAATTATAAAGTCAAAAACTATAAGTGAATTTTTAAAAGTTCTGAAAAATTTATGGAAAACAGCAAGAGAGAGACAGAGCCGGAGAGAAAGACAGAGAAAAGGAAGGAAGGAAGGAAGGAAGGAAGGAAGGAAGGANGAATTTTTAAAAGTTCTGAAAAATTTATGGAAAACAGCAAGAGAGAGACAGAGCCGGAGAGAAAGACAGAGAAAAGGAAGGAAGGAAGGAAGGAAGGAAGGAAGGAAGGAAGGAAGGAAGGAAAAGAAAGAAAGAAGTGAGGCAGAGAGAGAAAGGAAAGTAGGAATGAAGGAATGCCTAAACGTTAAGGATGGCATCAGGAAAAGCAGCTATACCTTTGAATGGAACAGTTTTTGTGGCTTATATTAACAACTAAATCCTAGGAAAGATGGACCATGAGAGATACAATAATGGTAGCCCAAACTTTGTATCTCTTTAAGATTTAGAAATCACTTTCCTCACTATAATTCTGTCAGGTGATAAAATTACTATTGACTCAATTATACAGGCAAAGAAACTGAAGCACTTTAAGTGACAGAACAAAAATTCCTAAGTGTCAAAGCAAGGAGTGGAAATGATTTTAGTTTTTCTGATTCCAGATTTAGAAATCTTTCTACTACATGATACAACTGACCTATGGGTGTTCATTCCTAGGTCCCTAACGGGGGAAGCAATGACACACTAATGTTTATGCCAAGTCTTTAATTGATAAAACTTCCAGAACAAAAAAAAATTAATTCAATATGTATTTTCAGTGTAACTTATAAAATGCAGAACCAAGAAAAATTTTACTGAAATTTCCAAGCATAACATGTAACAACATTCCAAAGTTGATTTCATAGATGAAATCCTCAAGACCAAAGCATGACAATTAGCTTTAGCTGCATCAGAAATAGCTTTTGCTAGGATTCTCCAAAAACCCTGTACAAAAAGAGAGACCTTATGAGTCATAAAGATGTATATGTCAGACAGGGAGCAACATAACTTTTCCTAAATTGATCTTGAATTCTGTGTATATATGTAAGTCAGAAGAGCTCAAATAAACATCTGATGTGCTTCCAGGTCTATAGAGCAGAACCAAGAAGAATTTGGAAAATCATTTAGCACAGGGGCTCCATGGACACAGGATGGCCATAGAAGAAAATCCCAATGTCTTTATTTGCCATGAATCATCACAGCAAGGCGTAATCTAGAATTATGTAGCCATAAAACTCAAGATCAGAAATAGATGTTCTCCAATCTTCAGTCCTATGCTTTGATGACTAGAGAGAAAATGGAAAGGCAGAATTGTGGTGTAGATTCACTCTTGAATTTGGAATCAGAAGGTCTGGCTTCAAATCCATCCATGGATCCTCACCAGCTGGGTTTCTTCAGCTATAAAATAAGTCATACTATCTACCTCACAAGGCTGTTACAAGAAAAGGGCTTTGTATGTCTTAAAGCACTAAACAAATGTATGCTTACATTTGAAGAAGCTAGATGGCACAGTGGATCAAATAGAGTCAGGAAGACCTGAGTTCAGATGTTTACTAGCTGTGTAACCCTAGGTAAGTCAATTAAAGTCTATCTGCCTCGGTTTCCACAACTGTAAGGTGAAGACAATAATAGCACTTACCTCACCAGGTTGCTGTAAGGATCTAATGAGATAATATTTATAAAGCACTCAGCACAGTGCCTGGCACAAAGTAAGTACTATATAAATACTGGCTATTATTATCATTATTAACTATTATTAACTATTGTTCTAATTACGGTCAGAGCTATCCTTAGCTATTTAGATTGCCTCTAAAGCAATGACTTGGCAGTACTACAGTATCCTTCCTGCACAGCTGGCTCCTTCATGCCCCAGAGAAAAAAGCTCTAGGCTCATTGGGAAGAGGTAATAAGGATACTGCTCTCCCAATAACTGTGGAATAGAAAAGGATAAAAATATGGGAGGAGATGAAAGAAAATTCTTGTCTTTTCCAATCATAGAAGGATATGATGTTAGTGAGTTCAAAGAGGGGGAAGAATCAAACTTATTATTCTTTACTAAAGGTTCTCTGAACTCATTGGGAAAATGAATATAAATGTTATTTTTGGTAGCTATTATATCCTTTTCAGAAAGAAGCAATGACTCACATGCCAACATTACATGAAGAGACAAAGGAGGAGAACATGTTTCTCTCTTCCCAGTGGACCATGGTGTGATGGAATGTTCAAATCTCTAATTGTAAGTGAGTTGGACTACCTCAGCTGGTCCAAGTTTCCTTCCAGTACTAACATTCTGTACCTCTATTATTTGAATCTGTCTGGCCTGTTCCTTGGCCCCTGTCCCTGCACTGCTCAAGTTATACAAAATATGTGTGGACTACAAAGCATCATTAAGTCAACTGGGCTCACCCTCCCAGCTGTTACAATAAGTGGACCAAAAAAAGGAAACCAGAATCTCAGATGGCTGATGGCCGATGATTGATTCATGTTTCTCTTTCCCCACCCCAGCATTTGGCTGTGAGCTACTTAACTATGTCCCTGGGGTTTATTTGGCCCTCAAATCAGAATATGCCCTTTCCAACGTGGAGAAATTTAGCTGGGTTTTCATGCCTTGGAATCTCCAATGTACTAAACTTCCAAGCTTTTGAGCTGCAGCCATAATTAGCTATAATATGTTTGTAGGGCCAAAAGAAATTTAAAACATGCAAGACATGAATCAGGAAGGGCAGGTATCAAAATCTTTATTTACTCTGGGTTTTATTCTAATCTCACTGGGTTGCACACACAGCTTTGTTTTGCTTGAGCATTAGCTGGGTAGGAAAGGATATGAGACATCCCCTGGAGATTTTAACTTTGGGTTGACACCAAACAGACTCAGATTTCTTTGAGAAGGGTCTAACAGACTTACAGTGAATAGAGAGGGTACTTCTAGCTAGTCCTAGAAGTTTATACTCTGTTTTCTGGTTACTAGGATAATAACCCAGTTAATACTGGCTCTCATTTGCATGATACCATGCAAATATTCAAAGGGATCTAGGACCTGATCAATACGGATGTTTCCAGTGATGTAGTTGTAGATCACATGGCTGCTGCCTTGTTCAAGGTCTCCCTGAAGTTCAACATAAAGGGTTGGAAGAGACCTTCCTCCATTTCTACTGACTTCATGAAGGTATCAATGGAGCTCATGGGCTGCCTAACCCTTAGCCTTCACCCTCACAATCAGACCAGTCCATCTTCTTTTTTTAGAGCATACATTTCTTTAATGGTATCTTTTAGTCTGATTTAATTTCCTATGATTCACCTTTATATGATATATATATGTATAATTTTCTAATCATTTTATAAATAATTTGATGAATTATATAATTTTATAACATTTTACATGACTTATCTTCTTATTCCTTGTTTGAAAAGCATTGCAGTCTGCTTGTGCCTACCATTTGCCTCTCTATTGCCCTCGATAGATATTCATTTTCCATTCTTGAGAGACAAGGGATCTAGGACTTGGGGCCACCAACACTGTTAGAATATTGATATTTTTACATGGATCTTTGTTTCAAATATAAGTTTGAAATTCTTTTTAAATTTATTTTTATTTTATTGCTTAATTATGAAAATGTTTCCATGATTAAATGATTCATATTCTTTCCCTCCCCTCCTCCCAAACCCCTCCCATAGCCAACACACAATTCCACTGAGTTTTACATGTGTCATTGATCAAGACCTATTTTCATATTATTGATATTTGCACTAGGGTGATTGTTTAGAGTCTACATCCCCAATCATATTCCCATCGACCCATGTCGTCAAGCAATTGTTTTTCCTCTGTGTTTCTCCTCCCACAGTTCTTCCTCTGAATGTGGCTAGTTTTCTTTCTCTTAAGTCCCTCAGCCTTGCTCTGGATCCTTGCATTGCTGCTAGTAGAGAAGTCCCTTATGTTTGATTGTACCACAGTGTATCAGTCTCTGTGTACAATGTTCTCCTGGTTCTGCTCCTTTCACTCTGCATCAATTCTTGGAGGTCATTCCAGTTCACATGGAATTCCTTCAGTTCATTATTTCTTTTAGCACAATAGTATTCCATCACCAACAGATACCACAATTTGTTTAGCCATTCCCCAACCAAAGGACATCCCTTCATTTTCCAATTTTTTGCCACCACAAAGAGTGTAGCTATAAATATTTTTGTATAAGTCTTTTTCCCTATTATCTCTTCGGTGTACAAACCCAACAGTGGTATCTCTGGATCAAAGGATAGGCAGTCTTTTAAAGCCCTTTGGGCATATGACTTTAAAATTCATTAAAAGAACTTTGTAATTTCCTAAAGTCAATCCAGATTGCTCTTGTTCTTCTGTTTAATTCTGCTAAGTAAGACCCAAATCATCTTCAAATACATATGAGCATGTTGAATGTCAAAAAATATTATACAATAAACACTGTGACTATGTGGAACCCAGCCTGGTGTTTTTGGCCCCTCAATAAAGCAGGTTCACCCTTTGTAGTTGATGCATTCTTTATTCAATAACTTAGAGTCTGAGGGACCAAGAAATGTTTTCATTTCAAAGAATCATTCTCATTCCAACTCTGTGACCCATGACTGCTGGGGAAATATTTCTAGATATCACAACTAAGGCTGGATAACTACGACTAACTAAATACTATGATTTATAAAACTCTAACAACATCCCCTTAAATATTTTTGCATTGAGTCTGAAATTCCAAGCAGTAAAGTTGTTCCTTTGGGTAAAGAAACCATGATTCCTGAAGATCCCAATTAAAATGCACCTATCTTACCTAAGCGATAAACATTAGTCATTAATACTTCTTAAATTTTATTTTTATTAGCTTGTTTGTTACATTAAAGTTCCTAGGTATCTCCTTCCTTCTGTCCTCTCCCTATACTAGAGAAGGTATCATTTGACAAATATATATATATAT
>NW_025371510.1:0-5563 GCF_016433145.1 Gracilinanus agilis | reverse complement strand
AATAAAATCGAAAGTAAAAGAACTATTGAATTAATAAATAAGACTAGAAGCTGATACTTTGAAAAAACAGATAAAATAGACAAAGTACTGGTCAATCTAATAAAAAAAAGGAAAGAAGAAAACCAAATTGATAGTATCAAAGATGAAAAGGGAGACCTTACCTCTAATGAAGGGGAAATTAAGGCAATCATTAAGAACTATAATGATATAACTATAATTTCGCCCAATTATATGGCAATAAATATAACAATTTAGGAGATATGGATGAATATTTACAAAAAATATAACTGCCTAGATTAACAGCAGAAGAAATAGAATACCTAAATAATCCCATATCAGAAAAATAAATTGAACAAGCCATCAAAGAACTCCCTAAGGAAAAATCGCCAGGGCTTGATGGATTCACAAGTGAATTCTATCAGACATTCAAAGAGCAACTAATCCCAATACTATACAAATTATTTGATATGATAAGCAAAGAAGGAGTCCTACCAAATTCCTTTCATGACACAAATGGTACTGATTCCAAAGCCAGGGAGACCAAAAACAGAGAAAGAAAACTACAGACCAATCTCCCTAATGAACATAGATACAAAAATCCTAAATAGAATACTAGCAAAGAGACTCCAGCAAGTAATTAAGAAGATCATCCACCATGATCAGATGGGATTTATACCAGGAATACAAGGTTGGTTCAACATTATGAAAACCATCCACATAATTGACCATATCAACAGTCTAACAAACAAAAAACACATGATTATCTCAATAGATGCTGAAAAAGCCTTTGACAAAATACAGCATCCATTCCTATTGAAAACACTGAAAAGAATAGGAATAGAAGGACCTTTCCTAAAAATAATTAACAGTATATGCCTAAAACCATCAACAAACATCATATGCAATGGGGATAAATTAGAAGCCTTCCCAATAAGATCAGGAGTAAAACAAGGATGCCTATTATCACCTCTATTATTCAACATAGTACTAGAAACACTAGCAGTTGCAATTAGAGAAGAAAAAGAAATTGAAGGTATCAAAATAGGCAAGGAGGAGACTAAGCTATCACTCTTTGCAGGTGATATGATGGTCTACTTAAAAAATCCTAGAGAATCAACTAAGAAGCTTGTAGAAATAATCAACAACTTTAGCAAAGTGGCAGGATACAAAATAAATGCACATAAATCATCAGCATTTCTATACATTTCCAACACACTAGAGCAGCAAGAAGTAGAAAGAGAAACACCATTTAAAATCACCCTAGACAATATAAAATACTTGGGAATCTATCTACCAAAAGAAACACAGCAATTATATGAAAACAACTACAAAACACTTTCCAAACAAATAAAACTGGATTTAAACAATTGGAAAGCCATTGATTGCTCATGGGTAGGACAAGCTAACATAATAAAAATGACAATTCTACCCAAATTAATTTACCTATTTAGTGCCATACCTATCAAGCTACCAAAAAACGTCTTTACTGAATTAGAAAAAAATATAACAAATTTCATTTGGAATAACAAAAGATCAAGAATATCAAGGGAAATAATGAAAAAAAAATGTGAAGGAAGGGGACCTAGCAGTACCAGATATTAAACTATACTATAAAGCAGCAGTCATCAAAACAATATGGTACTGGCTAAGAGATAGAGAGGAGGATCAGTGGAATAGACTTGGGGTAAATGACATCAGCAAGACAGTGTATGATAAACCCAAAGAGCCCAACTTTTGGGACATAAATCCACTATTTGACAAAAACTGCTGGGAAATTTGGAAAACAATATGGGAGAGATTAGGTCTAGATCAACATCTCACACCCTACACCAAAATAAATTCAGAATGGGTGAACGACTTGAATATAAAGAGGGAAACTATAAACAAGTTAAGTGAACACAGAATAGTATACTTGTCAGATCTGTGGTAAAGGAAAGACTTTAAAACCAAGCAAGAGTTAGAGAAAATTACAAAATGTAAATTAAATGGTTTTGATTATATTAAACTAAGAAGTTTTTGTACAAACAAAAACAATGTAGTCAAAATCAGAAGGGAAACAACAAATTGGGAAAAAAATCTTTATAACAGAAAACTCTGACAGGGGTCTAATTACTCAAATATACAAGGAGTTAAATCAATTGTATAATAAATCAAGCCATTCCCCAATTGATAAATGGGCAAGAGACATGAATAGGCAATTTTCAGGTAAAAAAATCAAAAGTATCAATAAGCACATGAGAAAGTTTTCTAAATCTCTAATAATTAGAGAAATGCAAATCAAAACAACTCTGAGGTATCACCTCACACCTAGCAGATTGGCTAAAAGGAAAGAAGGGGAGAGTAATNATAGAGAATATTACAAAATATAAAATGAATAATTTTGATTACATTACATTAAATTTTTTTATACACACAAAACCATTGCAACCAAAATTAGAAGGGAAGCAACAAATTGGGAAAAAATCTTTATAACAAAAACCTCTGACAAAAGTCTAATTACTCAAGGAGCTAAATTAATGTTACAAAAAATCAAGCCATTCCCCAACTGATAAATGGGCAAGAGACATGAATAGGAAGTTTTCAGATAAGGAAATCAAAACTATTAATAAGCACATGAAAAAGTATTCTAAGCCTCTTATAATTAGAGAAATGCAAGTCAAAACAACTCTAAGGTACCACCTCATACCTAGTAGATTAGGTAATATGACAATAAAGGAAAGTAATACATTTTGGAAGGGATGTGGCAAAACTGGGACATTAATGCATTACTGCTGGAGTTGTGAATTGGTCCAACCATTCTGGATGGCAATTTGGAACTATGTGCAAAGGACTTTAAAAGACTGCCTGAGCGGGGGGTGAAGGGGAAAGTAGGAGCATGAATCATGTAACCATGTTAAAAATGATTATTAATAAATGTTTAAACTCAAAAAAAAAAGACTGCCTGACCTTTGAGCCAGCCATAGCACTGCTGGGTTTATACTCCAAAGAAATAATAAGGAAAAAAGAATTGTACAAGTTACTTATAGCTCTTTGTAGTGGCAAAAAATTAGAAAATGAGGGGATGCCCTTCTATTGGGGAATAGCTGAACAATTTGTGGTATCTGTTGGTGACAGAATACTATTGTGCTGAAAGGAATAATGAGATGGGGGAATTCCATGTGAACTGGAATTACCTCCAGGAATTGATGCAGAGTGAAAAAAGCAGAACCAGGAGAATTTTATACACAGAGACTCATATACTGTGGCACAATCAAATGTAATGGACTTCACTACTAGCAGCAATGCAATGATCCAGGACAATTCTGACTGACATGAGAAAGAACACCATTCACATGCAGAGAAACAGCTGTGGGAGTAGAAACACAAGAAAAACAACTGTTTGATCACATGGTTCAAAGGAGATATAATTGGGGATGTAGACTCTAAATCAGTGATTCCCAAAGTGGGAACTACCATCCCCTGATGGGTGCTGCAGTGATTCGGGGGGTGGGGAGGTTGATGGCCACAGGTACATTTATCTTTCCTATTATTAATTGCTATTAAAATTAGAAAAATTAACTTCCAGGGGGCTAAGTAATATTTTTTCTGGAAAGGGGATGGTAGGCCAAAAAAGTTTGGGAACCACTGCTCTAAACGATCACTCTATTGCAAATATTAATACTATGGAAATTGATTTTGAACAATGATACATGTAAAATCCAGTGGAATTGCTTGTTGGCTACAGGAGATGGGTGGGAGGAGGGGAGGGAAAGAACATGAATAATTTGGCCATGGAAAAATATTCTGAATTGATTAATTAAATAAATAAACTTAAATTAAAAAAAGAAAATCATGCCTTAAAAACTACAATTGGGCAAATAGAAACAACAACTCCATTAGATATCAAGAAATATTCAAACAAAGTCAAAAGAAGTAAAATCAGCTCACCAGGAAAATAAACCCAGGAAAGATAATCTAAGAATTATTGGATTCCATAAAAGTCATGATCAAAAGAAAAAATTAGACATTATCTTTCATGAAATTGTCAAGGTAAATGGCCCTCATATTCTAGAACCATAGGGCAACATAAAAAAAAATAATGAATCCATCAATCACCTCCTGAAAGAGATCCCAAAAGGATAAATCCCACGAATATTATACCCAAATTCCATAGCCCTCTGTAGAGAAACCAAAAAGAAACAATTCAAAATCATAGAATCACAATCAAGATAACCCAAGATTTAGTAGTTTCTACATTAAAGGACTAGAGGGCCTGGAATATGATATTCCGGAGGGAAAAGGAGCTAGGACCTCAACCAAAAATCACTTACCCAGAAAAACTGAGCATAATCCTTTTGGGGAGAAACAAATATTCGACGAAAAAAGAGGACTTTCAAACATTACTAGTGAATCAATCAGAGATGAATGGAAAATTTGACTAACAAATACAACACTCAAGAGATTCATGAGAAAGTAAACAAGAAAGAGAAATCAATAAATATACAATAATGTCGAACTGATATATCTCTACATGGAGAGATGACTTTTGAAACACCCCAAAATTTTGTAATTATTAGGACAGTTGGGAAGATTTTACTTAGAGGGAAGGCAAAGGTGTTAGTTGAATATTATGGGATGATATAAAAATGAAATTAAATTAAGGCACAAGAAAGAGGAATACATTGGGAGGAGGGGAAAGGGAAAAGAATTGGGTAAATTGTCACATGTAAGAGACATTAAAGTATTTTCAGTGGAGGAAAAGATGAAAGAAATGGGGAGGGGAGCACATGAACCTTATACTCATCAGAGTTGGTTCAATGAGGGAAGAATATACATAATCAATTAAGTATAGAAAGTTTTTTAACCATAAAAAAAATAGTAGCAGAAGGGGATAAAAGAAAGGGGTAGAATCTATAGAAAATATGGCAAATTGGGGTAGATGGAGGTCAGAAACTAAACAGTTGGAAATAGTTTGGAGTGTAATATACAATAATCATAGTGGTACAAACCATTTTTAAGTCTCTCATAAAAGTCTCATTAACATTTCTCAAATTCATAGAGAAATTAGTTAAATATGTTAGAAAAGAAGTCATTCCCTAATTAATATATGGTCAAAGGATAGAAACATGAAGGTCTCAAAGTAATTAAGTTTCTCTCTAATCATATGGAAAAAAATCTACATCACTATTATTTAGAGAAATTAAATTAAAACTCTGAACAACTATTCCATACCCATCAGATTGACTATTTCATAGAAGAAGAAAATGATAAAAGTTGAAGGAAATATAGGAAAGTTGAGACATTAATCCAATGTTGGGAAATTCAGCTTCTTAACTGACTCAGTCATTCAGGAAAGCAATTTGGACCTATGTCCAAAGGGCTATAAAACAGTACATATCCTTTGATCCAGCAATATAATTCATATTTTTATATCTCAAAGAGATAAAAAATAGAAAGAGGAAATACTCTATGTACAAAAATATTTAAAGCAGCTCTTTTTTTTTAACTTTTTTTTTTAACATTTATTAATATTCATTTTTGACATGGTTACATGATTCATGCTCCACCTTTCCCCTTCAACCCC
>NW_025371509.1:0-7353 GCF_016433145.1 Gracilinanus agilis | reverse complement strand
GGGGTGCGGGGGGGGGGGGTTGAAGGGGAAAGGAGGAGCATGAATCATGTAACCATGTTAAAAATGAATATTAATAAATGTTAAAAAAAATAATAGTGTTATTTCCCCCTTAATTACAGGTAAAAACAAATTTTAAACTTCTTTTTTAAAAATTTAAGCCAAATTCTCCCACTCACTCAATTCCTTCCTCTTTCCTGAGCTGGCAAGCAATTTTATAGAGATTTTACATACATGATAATATAAAACATTTTCTCATATTAGACATTTTGTAGAAGAGAACTCAAACAAAAAAATGAAGAAAGTGAATATAGTGTGTTTCAGTTTGCATTCAGACTGCACTAGTTCTTGCTCTTTATTTTTATGTCTCTGGTACAGTAAATAGTTCTTTAGAGGGAAGAAACATATTTGGAAATAAAAGTGATATGCAAACAAAATATATCCATAGAATTATATTTAAAATTAAATGGTTTCAAATGAAGTTGAATAATTAGACTCAGACAGTAGTCAGTCTAGTCAGTCATTGAACATTTGATGTCAATTGGAAGGAGGTCTCTTGTGGATTTCCAAGGGATATTGTTTGATACTGTGTGTTTGGAATTCAGGAAGGTGCCATTTAAAAGTAACAATACTGAATTACCTAAGACTTTTTAACAATTTTTTGAATAGAAATATAGATGACACGCTTATCAGATACTCAAATGACACAAAGTTGGAAGGGATGAGTCAGGATCCAAAAAGATAAATGACAGTTAAGGTCCAAAAAGATTTTGATAGTCTAGAACAGTAGGTTGAATTTAATAAGGCAATTTAATAGGTCAAAAGTATAAGGACAAGTATGTTTCTTCAGTGTACAGGAGTCCACCTTTATTTGAGCCCTAGAAGTAAACAGGTATGTGTCAAACCATTAGTCTCTATGAACTATTCATACTGTAATATCTGTAGGAGCCAGAAGATGGCATCCTTATCTTGAGCTACTAGCCAAACAGACTTCTGCATATTGTATCACTGTATATCTATATCTTCCTTAGGCCCCCTTTGTTATAACAATATTCCAAGAACAAATCCATGAACCATTCAGTGAACAGATTTTTATTAAATACCTATTATGTGCTAGGCACTGTGCTAAGCACAAAAGTTCTAGACTCTCAAGAGAAATAATGAAAAATAAAGAGGGATGAAGGGGAAATTATACTTTAAGTATACTCATCAAAATTATTTTGAACTAATTAAAAAACAGAAAGGAGATCAGACTAACATACATAAGCAAGTTTCAGAAATATTTGAATTCAAGAGCCTGATGAACCAAATGAACTGGTTTTTGAAAGTCTTTTCTATTTGACTAGAACTCCAGGGAAATCTGGAATTCTCTCTAATCATTATATTGTCTCCCCGTTATCATCCTAAATTTAAAGCTATGGCCCGCCTCTACTGCTCTCATTCTGTTCTTCCTCAAGAGGTGAAACCCCCCCACAGTAATTTCAAAAAGGAAGTGAGTTTCTTCAAAGCTGAAGTGTTGACGTGTTTCTATATTTGATCCGAATAAAGACACATGGCCAATCTGCTGCAAAAGTGGTTCTTATTTTTCCTCTTCTCTCTATTTACAGGTAAGTCTAAATGATCACCAGCATTCAGTCACTCTATTCTGTCTCAGAAAAGAGGCAATGAGGACTAATTGCTTTTCAGTTCAATTAGATTTAAGAACTATTTTGTAAGTATCTAGTATATGGAGGGATGCTATGATGAGTCCTGGGATACAAAGTAAAAAATGTAACTGTCCTTGCTTTCTAGGACGTAACATCTATTGGGCTCTTTTAGCCTTTTTCCATTTGGTCTCTATTGTAGAGTTTTTCTCCACTTGCTATAGTTATGGTCAAAAGATAGACTTTGGCTATTCCTGAGGGATAGTTAAGAAGAAATCTCCTATGGACGGAGAATGACACATTTTATCTAATCTACTGGGCTAGGCTCTGACTCTGCCATAGGATAAGATTTCATTTGTCTCATGTCCAGAGAATCTAAATACTGCTTTCTGTCTGAGATTTATTTATCTTTAGACAACTCCTGAAAGAACAGGATAATGGCTGTAGAAGATTAGACAGATGGATGCAGTGGTGGTTTTTGAGTTCTATTTATCTTCTGGGTATCTATTTGTCTGAATGTCCCCTTGGCCTTATATTCATGGGCATAAGTGAACTGGGTGAATCTATATTCTTGCTTTCTGTCTTCTCTACCACCTGAGCCACAGATGAGACATGGAGATTCAGTGGAAATGGACGTAAAAGTGTGAATTTACTCTGGTATAGAATGAGCTGTGATGTTCTCAACCTCATATCTTCTTCATGTTAGGAGTTTATAGTAAGGAATCTATTCGTAACACTAACTTTTTTGATTTTGTTGTTCCCTTTGCAAGCATTTACTGATCTAATTATACAAGAGGAAAGAACAGTCTAACATGACTCAGAACACTTTGCCTCTGACATCTCTGTACTGTGGGATGGGCTGACTTAAGCTAAGTACAAGAAGGGGCAAATGAACATTTCTACATGTATGTGTTTTGTGAATATGTGTGTAAGTTTATTGGGGGAAAGAGAGTTACCTTAGACCACTGTATCTGTGTATTTCTGAAGGTCCACCAGAGATTTTCTACCACCTAGTTTCCTTCTATATTCTAATAGTGTCTGTGCTTGAATACTTAGCATGGTATAGTAAAAATGGCAGAAGCAATATATAGTCAGAAAAAAATTTTAATCTGAATCGTCTTTCTGTTACTCTTAGCTGTGTGATCTTAGGTAAATCCCTCTACCTCTGATAAATGAAACTTGTGATAACTGCCTTATTTGATCTTTTAAGATCATGAATAGTATAAATTTTATACATGTAAAACTGCTACTAAAAGATCAAGTTAGTATTATTTGGTAGGTAAGCATGGGGTAGGGAAAAGGACATTGGCTTTATTGCTTTTTAGCTACGTGACTGAGCAGGTCACTTCACCAGGTACTAATGTTTTTGTCAACAGTAAATGTTATGGTCATATAAAGTGTTGTAATCATTATTAATACCATAGATAGGGAAGTAGATAGAGTGCTGGACCTGAAGTCCACTTCAGATATAAGATAAACAATGCTGGACAGGGTCATAACTTCTATCTCAGATTCTTCAACTATAAAATGGAGATATTAATAACATTTAACTCCTGGGGATATTATGAGGATCAAGAGATAATCTTTATAAAGTGTCTAGTTCAGTGCCTTGAATATGGCAGATGCTCAATAAGTGTTTATTCCCTTCCTCTTGACTTTTCTCTTTTCCATATTAATAGATTCATAGACTTATATGATTCTCTTGACTCTCAGGCACATGACCCTATCATATAGCATTCATTTGTATTTCTCTGTCTCTCTGTCCCCTTTCTGTCTCTGTGTGGCTCTTGGTCTTTCTCATTGATTCTTCTTTTTATCTTTGTCTCTCTCTTTGTCTTTCATATTCTCTGTCTCTGCCTTTCTATATCTTTTGGTGTGTTTCTCTTACTCCTTTCCATCTCTTTGTCTCTGTCTCTCTCATCTGCCAGATTAATTTGTCTAATTATCTGGGGCATATTTTTCACAATAACATAAAATACTTTATCAAATGCTTTGTTGAAATTTAGATCTCCAATCACATTGAAGACTGGAAAATTTCCTGCTATTTAAAATGACAACAACTCAATGCAGAGTTTTAGATCCTGGGTGACAACTAAGTTTGAAATTTGTCTGTAAGATCTCCATAATACTGAGGCATGGTCTTAAGTGTTCATCTCCAGGCAATTACAAAGGACCATGATTGGACCACAAATTCTATAAGACCTTTCCCGGGGCTTTGTTGAATGTATAGGCAGTGCATCTTCCTATGAACAAACAGAATTATTGAAAAATTAATCATTATTGGTGTTCTGTCATAAAGAAATAAATGGTACTAGGGGGATATATGGATACTGGTGAGGGAAGCTGTGTCTTTGTATTCCCCTAGTGTAACGATTAAAAATGATAAAGGCTGATATTACGAGAAAAAAATAATATTTTAATTGCCATGGCCATGTTGATAAAGTATATAATTAGACCACGTGCCTGATAAAAGCTCTTCAAAGATACCACCAGTGCCCATCCTCGCTACATAGCCAAAAAGAGGCCGTCTCCAGCCTGCTTTCCAAATTTAAGCTGCGCTATATGTTGGTTCCCATTGTCTGATGTGAAATCGGAAAACCCGTTGGATCACAGGGAATGTAGTCTCAAAGTTCCCCACATGTCCACAGGAAGTTTGTAAGATACTTTTAAATGGCACCTCCCTGAATTCCAAACACACATTTCCCCCTGAGATCTGGCAAAAAAAAAAAAAAAAAAAAAAAAAAAAGGTTGGCCCTTTTTTCTTCAATGGATCTGTAAACATAGTCAACTTCTAAATTGCAGGAATTTGGGGATAAAAGAAATGGATAAAACTAGCCACATTAACAAAAAGCCAATTTTGGGGGCAGTCCCCTATTGGCATAAGAGTGTACATTCAAAACAAATGCATTCAACTCATTCAACTCCCCTTGGTTTAAATCAACTGCACCCAAATTTCAATTTTGATCTTTATGGTGTCTTCACCAAAGAGGTTCGTTGTCTGGATTCTGGGGAGATGGCAAAATCCTTATCAAATTACTCTCAAAAGAATTTAAACTTTACATTATATATTATAAAACATACACTTCCTTCTAAGAATTATACATTTCCCCCTGAAATCACTCCTAAAAGAGTTAAATATACATATATTTTTATATTATCAAATTTAAAAAAAACAAACAAAAACTAAACACACATCCCCCTAAGGAAACTTCTAAACAACACATTTCTCCCCTGAAAAGTGTACCTCAGGTCACCTAAGGATACATGGCTGAGTCACGGGGGTTGTATGAAGTCAATTGGCAAAAGAAATAATAAAAAAATAAAAAGAATAAAATTCAAATAAAAGGGGAAAAGATTAACTTGTGAATGAAATGAAAAATGTGCAAAACATGTAAGGAAAATAAACTCATAACAGGCCCTTGAATTAAGGCCCAATAAAAGTGATTTAAGCAGTTTGCAATTACCCATTCTGGGCCAGGACTATAGAAAATTGCCATTCTCTCTATATATAAGAGAAACAAGGGGAATATCTCTCTCTGGTCTGATTTGCCTTCAACTTCTTAGGGAATGAGCCAATAATAGCCAATCTTAGGTGCTTTACTAGGAATCTAAGTTAAAGGGGACCCTCGTTCTCTAAAATGTTAGAGGAGACTAGGACTCCAAAAACTCAAACCCCTATTTCAAGCCCTTCAGTACTGGCATAGAACTTTTGCAATCCATGACCTGTATGGCCTTCTGCCTGGGCACTTTGCAGATTCTCAGTCAGTCTCCATGTCCTCGTGGCTCTTTTTAGTACTGCTCCTGGAATCAGACAGAGAGGCATTAAATCACAGTCCCATAATATTTACCAATAATTTGCAGGTTACCACAGTCTCAGGCTCTTCAGGTATACATCATTATAGCAAATATATATTTGCATTAAGCTTATATCACTGTAAAATTTTTAAAAAAAGATAAATAATGATTATAAATGTACTTCCAGTACAAAATGAGAAAAATTCAATCTAGTTAAAAAAATTTTAAAGAACAAATATTGCATTGCACATGTAAGGAAGAAAAATAAAATGTCAAAAAAATAAATAGCTTAGAACTAGTGAAGGGTTTTACAAAAATAGCAGATTCAAAATGCACATTCAAATAAAGTACCATAATTTCTAATATCATATTTTAAAACAATAATAAATAACCCATTATTATAATCACTCACTAGGATGTTTAAAAAATCATATACTTGTTGCAATTTCAAACCTTGGCTAAGATATTTTCTCAACAAACTCTGTTACTGCCTCCATAGCAAAATCTGATAATAAAAAAACCTTCTGGTCTAAATTATCCTCAGGAATTCTAGATCCTTCTGATAGAAACAGGCTAAAACATAGAGACTAACATCGCCATACAGGAGCTCTCTTGGCTTCCTGTTTAAAAAAAATATGACAACAATTCTTCATAATAAATTATATAAAGCTTATCCTCTAAGACAACAATTGCTTAAAATAAATAAAAACCTTAAACCTTATCATTTATATAGAAGGGACTAGGATCTGAAGTAAAATTTAAAAGACCTCTCACAAAATTATAATTTAAATCTCAAGGCATCAAAACCTCCAAGGTTGTACACAATTACCAAGATAGACATGTGCTCCTATAAATCCAGTAAGATGTTCATAGATGCTACATATAACAGCATTGTATTGATACAATAAAAATGAAACCTGAAATAAATTAGGAAATACAATATGAGTACCAGAGAACAAGCTATACAGTCAAAAATATCTCTTATTTAGGAGTTACAATAAAATCATAAAAACAATTAATCTAGAAGCCAAAACTTCATTAACTTAAAATGATTCAGTGCAACAGGAAAATCAACAAAATAAACAAAATTAATTCCCAAAACCAATCAGCAAAATATAATAAGATATAGAGTCTCTTTAAAACAGAAATAAAACTCATTCAGTTCTGAGGTTTTAAAAGTCCACGTCTGGTTCAATTTAAAGTTGAAATTCAAGATCCTTATTAATTCGTCTCTGCTCTGAGCATAAGGGTTTTAAAGTTCAAAGTTCTAAGCAGGTATGGGGGGTGAATTTCTTCCCCTGAGTTTCAGTTTAATAATCATAAGAAAGTTTGAAATAGACCATGTGGCCCGATTGAAGAGTAAATGCTAGCAGAGATAGGGAAAAGCTTAGGTTCAATATTTAGAAAAACCCACATGGAAAGATTGTGGGCATGGGTGGGGGGTGCCTAGATCAGGCTTTAAAAGAAACACATGGGTGGGGTGCCACGTGGAGGGCAAGAATGTATTAAAAGTGTCTTTTCAGGTTAAAGCCATTACCAAGAGAGTAGGGGGGAGGAGGAAGCAATACTTCACAAATCTCAAGCGGGAGCAGCTGAAGCAGTCTCTGAAGACAAGTCAGGGCAGGGCATGCAGGAATGGAGGTCAGGATTAGGGATTCAGAACGAGACAAGCAGCATCAGCAAGGCAGGATCAGGAGAAGCGGTGGAGGCAGCAGAGGCACTGGGGCACTGGGGCACTGGCATTGTGGGGTTAAGCTGCCCTGACCCCCCAAGATGGATCAGGTTCAGCTGGCTGGCAGGCAAAAACATGGTGAGCAAGGCCACTCCCTTTTTTTTTTTTAACATTTATTAATATTCATTTTTAACATGGTTACATGATTCATGCTCCACCTTTCCCCTTCAACCCCCCCCCGCACCC
>NW_025371508.1:0-7023 GCF_016433145.1 Gracilinanus agilis | reverse complement strand
CTCCCTCTCTCTCTCTCTCTCTCTCTCTCTCTCTCTCTCTCTCTCTCTCTCTCTCTCTCTCTGTCTCTCTCTCTCTTTCTCTCTCCCCTTACTTTCTGTCTTAGAAGTAGGTATTAGTTCCAAGGTAGAATAGCAGTAAGGGCTAGGCAATAGGAGTTAAGTGACTTGCCAGGGTTACACAGCTAGGAAGTGCCTGAGGCCAGATTTGAGCCCAGGATCTCCTGTCTCCAGCCACCTAAATGTCCCCTTCTTTCTACTCACTTAATCTCTTACCCTCATTACCTCAAGCCTAGACTATGGTAGTAGCCCATCAATCCTATTTCTCTCATTTAGTCTATCATTTCCCTGCCAAAACTATTTTCCTTTTGCCCAGCTTTGACCATTATGGTCAAAGTCAACCTCATAAATCAAGTGTTGACAGGTCTTTATTAGGTACCTACTGTGTGCCAGGCATTGTGCTCAGTGTTGGACATACAAGCAGAAAGGAAGATAGTCCTTGCCCTCAAGGAACTTATATTCTCTTGGGGGGTTGTGGTGGCTGGACACAACACATGAAATGAAGCTAGAAAGGTGGGGAGGAGGAGAAAGATGAACGTACCCCCAAAAGGGGGCCTAGTAGAGAGAGGCCAGTGAAGAAGGGTCAGGAGCTCAACCTGGAGAGCTGATTAAAGATGGGGCTGGACTGAGACTCCTTCTTAAAATGGAAGATCTGGGAAAAAATGGCCAATCCTAGGGCTTTAGAGTACTTCCAGTGTGAGAGGTAGCCCAGGAGTGGATGGAGCTTTCAGGGGGAAGAGGTTTCTCTAGTGGGTAGAGAAAATCAAATCAAAACAGCTTCACTGCTTATCCTTTTGACTGTAGGATTAACCATCCATGATGTACCAGGCAATGGGGATATAGCCCCTGCCCTTAAGAAATGTATATTCCATAAATGGATGAAGAAGAAATATGAAATAAATATAGCATTATGCATAAAATAGTTTGGGGAGAGGAAGGGTTCTAGCTGTTGGGAGAGTGAGAACAAGCAAAATTTAGTTGAGTCAGTGGTGCTTGAGTACGGTCTTGAAGGAAGAGAGTGATGTGTGAGGTAGTGAGTTTACTCTCACTAAAAGTATTCAAGGACAGTCTGGATGCCCACTTGTAGGAAATTCTTGTTCTGGTAACAGATTGGCCTAGATGGTCCCTGAATCTTTTCCAACTCTGAGGCTCTGTGATTCTGTCCCTTCCCATGCCAATATTCTGTGATTCTAGGGTTATTGTGGGAACCAAATAAAAGAATGGCGGTAAAAGCTTCTTGTAAGCTCTCAGGTCTATATAATGGGCAGGGATGGATATTATTGTTATTTGTCTTGGTTCTTCACTCCCCATCCATGAGGTAAGTTCAGCCTGGTTTTCTAAACCTTCCCACTACCGAGAAGGGCAAGGAGAGAAATGGAGCAGACACATGGATGCTAAAGAGTTGAAAAAGTCACAAATCATAGGAATTAGAGCTCTCATCTTTGATATCATCTAATCACTCATTTTATGTTTAAAAAGGGAAAGCAGAGGGGCCCGAAGCCACTTGTGTTTTTGGCAACTCTGTTCCTCAGAGCCTTTGTCTGAGTGAGCAGCTTTCCCCATTTTAGTTTAAAAAGGATGAGAGAAATCTCAGTGGAGGGAGTGGGCCAGAGTCAGGAGAGTGGGTATGGACAGCGCCCAGTCACTAGATATTCCCCATAGAGACTAGCTAAGGAGCTTGTGATTGGTGGTCAAGGGAAGGGCAACCTGAGACCAAGTCAGGAGCTGTAGAAATTGAAGGAGAGACAGATAGAGACAGAGAAAGAGGGATCCAGAGACAAAGAGAGAGATAGGGAGACAGAAGAGACAGAGAGAGNGAGACAAAGAGAGAGATAGGGAGACAGAAGAGACAGAGAGAGAGACAGACAGACAGAGAGATAGACAGAGACAGAGAAAGACACATAGAGAGAGACACAGAGAGAAAGAGCGAGACAGAGACAGAGACAGAGACAGAGAGAGTGGGTCAGGGAGGCAGCAAGAGAACAGGTGTGAAGTTGGGAGGGTAGTGAGTGAGTAGGATGTGAGGCTATGAGGAACATCATATCTCCTGTGAATGATTTTTCTATCTCCCTCTTCTCTGTTGGAGAATTGAGTGCTTCATTGTGCCACTTGAGCTTCCCTGAGATACATATGCGAAGGGATGACTTGGCAGTTTTGGGAATGATTTCTAGAAGAATTCAAGGGCTGATTTAATTTTGTTATTGCCCATTATTCAGTTTTATTAATTGCCTTTGCTTTGAATTTGCAAAGATCGTGACTGGCTTAGAAATGAAATGTTGGGGGAGGCTTGGGAGTGGTGAAGCCAACAGTACCAGGGACCTAGCTAGGGGGAGCAAAGACTGGGGTTCCAAGTCTGAGTGGGGCAGGCTATCTGCTGATGAGGAAAACAGAATCTTAATGAAGCAAAGAGATTTACTAAAGGTCATAGAGCCAAGGGTCAAAGATAGAGGCCATTAGAGACCCCCAGGGAAGCCCAAGCACACCATAATAAGCTCCTAATAGACTTCCTAGAGGCGCAGTGGCCAGGCCGCATGCCAACGCCAGGACCCAGAGGAGGGAGAACTCTGGCCCACGATAACCTAGTTCTAGCCAGCTTCTCCCCTGCTGCCTGTTCTTCACTTTCTTGTCCTCCTCTGAAGCTGGACCAGGGCTCAGTCCCTCTGAGGAGGGTATGCTGGAACAAGCTGGCTTAGATGCCAACTAGATCTTGGGGTGGGGAGCCTCTGCTATTTATCTCTACTTCCTAATTCTCTATGAACTCCAAACCATTTTCTGTGGTAATACCTCGGACCCAAGTTTCTTTCTCTGGATGTAAAATGAGGGTGTTCATCTAGGCCAGTGATCCCCAAAGTGGGTGCTACCGCCCCCTGGTGGATGCTGCAGTGATCTGGGAGAGTGATGGCCACAGGTGCATTTATATTTCCTATTAATTGCTATTACAATTTAAAAAATTAATTTCCAGGGGGCTAAGTAATATTTTTTCTGGAAAGGGGGTGGTAGGCCAAGAAAGTTTGGGAACCCCTGATCTAGGTAATCTCTGAGATCCTTTCAACTTGTAATCGTTATAGTGCCATGTTGTAGTGAATGGATGGCTGGACTTGACATGAGGAAGACATGGTTTCACATTCCAGCTCAGACATCTGCTTGCTGCATGACCTTGGGTAAATCACTAAACCTCTCTGGGTCTCAGTTTCCTCATTTGTAAAATGAGATGATTTGGACTTGTGAATTCTAAGGTCCCTTCCAGCTTTACATCTATGATCATATGACTAATGGATTTTCAAATGCTTTGGAAGGTGAATGGGAAAGATATTTTTTTATCAGCAGAAGAGTTTTGAAGTCAAAACCTTTTGGAGATGGGACACATACTTGATGTCTTCCATCTCAGTACTCCTGCTTCTAACTCTCTCAGATATTTTTTTTACATATATGTATATATTTAATACAAAAAAGTGTATATATCTATAACAGATATTTTTCTTTCTTTTTTCTTTTATTTTTTAGAGAAAAAAATTTTCCATGGTTACATGATTCATGCTCTTACTTCTCCCCCAAAATGCCCCCCATAGCTGACACGCATTTCTGCTGGTTTCTTCATGTGGCATCAATCAAGACCTATTTCCATATTATTGGTAGTTGTACTAGGGTGGTCGTTTAGAGTCTACATCCCAAATCGTGTCCACATCAACCCATGTGTTGAAACTGTTGTTTTTCTTCTGTGTTCTTCTGTGTTTCTTCTTTCACTCCTGTAGTTCTTCCTCTGAATGTGGGTAGCATCTTTCCCTTAAATTCCTCAGAGTTGTCCTGGGTCATTGCATTGCTGCTAGTAGAGAAGCCATTACATTCTATTGTGCCACAGTGTATCTGTCTATGTGTTCTCCTGGTTCTGCTCCTTTCACTCTGCATCAATTCCTGGAGGTCTTTCCAGTTCACATGGAATTCCTCCAGTTCATTATTCCTTTGAGCACAATAATATTCCATCACCAACAGATACCACAATTTGTTCAGCCATTCCCCAATTGAAGGGCATATCCTCGTTTTTCAGTTTTTTTTTTTGCTACCACAAAGAGTGCTGCTATAAATATTTTTGTACATGTCTTTCCCTATGATCTCTTTGGGGTATAAACCAAGCAGTGCTATGGCTGGATCGAAGGGAAGGCAGTCTTTTAAAGCCCTTTGGGCGTAATTCCAAATTGCCATCCAGAATGGTTGGATCAGTTCACAACTCCACCAGCAATGCATTAATGTCCCAATTTTGCCACATCCCCTCCAGCATTCATTACTCTCCTTTGCTGTCATTTTAGCCAATCTGCTAGGTGTGAGGTGATACTCAGAGTTGCTTTGATTTGCATTTCTCTAATTATTAGAGATTTAGAACACTTTCTCACGTGCTTATTGATAGTTTTGATTTCTTTATCTGAAAATTGCCTATTCATGTCCCTTGCCCATTTATCAATTGGGGAATGGCTTGATTTTTTGTACAATTGATTTAGTTCCTTGTATATTTGAGTAATTAGACCTTTGTCAGTGTTTTTTGTTATAAAGAGTCTTTTATAGTTTGTTGTTTCCCTTCTGATTTTGGTTGCATTGTTTTTGTTTGCACAAAACCTTTTTAATTTAATGTAATAAAAATTATTTATTTTACATTTTGTAATTTTTTTCAGATTCTTGACCAGTTAGAATTGGCCTTTTCCAAGGCCTCCTGAATGAAGTTAGGGCATCTCAGTACTTTGTCTCTCCTAGACCTTTGGCCTCAAAGCTTGGGTGCCCCAGGTGCACCTTTTTATCCCTGTTGCTACCCAGCAGGTTGCTTCAGGGGAGAGTGAGCTCCCCATCACTGTCTTCCAGCAGAGGCTAGATGGCCTCTTCTCAACCTGGGAAAGACTTCTGGTGGGAGCAGTCAGGGATAGTGTACAGGAGTATTGGGGTCTGGGTCAAGTAGATAAAGGGCATTCATGACCCAAAGAGATTAGACTTATTTGGCTTGGCTCCAAGGGGTAGAGCTAGGAGCAAGGAAGTGATAGCTGCTGAGGAGCCAATTTGGGCTACATTTAACCTGAGGCCAATCTTCCTAATCATGAATGCTGCTTCAAAGAGGAGTGGGTTGGTTTCTCCTCTCCCTGGAGGACTTCAGCAGGACCTGTGGCTTGATGGGTTGTAGAGAAGAATTCTTACTGAGGTACAGGGTGGAATAGATGGCCGCAGTGATTCTGTGACTTG
This sequence comes from Gracilinanus agilis, assembly GCF_016433145.1. NCBI lineage: Eukaryota > Metazoa > Chordata > Mammalia > Didelphimorphia > Didelphidae > Gracilinanus > Gracilinanus agilis. The sequence continues at coordinate 1,746 of NW_025371508.1, read as the reverse complement.
GCTGCCTTCAGAGTTTTATTTTTTCTGCCAAGAAGAATGGCCTTTGGACCAGCTTCAGGGGAGCCTGGAATTTACTGCCAGGAATGTGTCTTGTTTCTCGCCACACATTCTCAGTATCAGTTCTGTCAGCTCTAAATAAATACATTTTGGATTTCATGGATTATAGAACATAAGTGAAATGATTTAAGGCTCCTTGGAGTCAGAGAACCTGGGTTTGAATCCCAGAGTTCAGGTCAGGCCTCTAATACCTATTGCCTGTGTGACCCTGGGCTGCATCTCATTGGTTTTAGGCAATTCTCTAAGACTGGGCAGCAGAGCTGGTGCCGATCTGAATCGGGAGAGAGAGTTTCCTCTTTGGGGCGTGCCCTATACCAGTGAAATCATGGCTCCACTTATTGTATTTCCTTGGGTAAGACTTCTTTCTGGTCCTCAGTTTCCTTATTTGTGAAATGAGGGGTTTGGACTGTAAAAATGTTAAAAATAAATGATACATTTTATAAGACCCCCCAAACATCATGGATATAGAATATATTGGTATCATATTCTCAATGGATGGGGAAAGGCCTGGATCCAAGGAGAGAGAGAATTTGGATCTCAAAATTTAAATTAAAATGAACATTAATAATAAGATGATCTTTAAGATCTAATTCTAATAGTCTCTATTTCACGTGCTCAGATTCAATGTTCTACAGTTTCTTCCTAATGTTAAGAGGAATCATGGAAGACCTCCAGCTTCCTTGGGCGAGCTTATGGGATAGTCTGGACAAGGGCTGAACAGGATGGAAAAACATGGATGGACTGTGGTTTGTCCTAGTGGAGGGAACAGGAACATCCCAATGGATTTGGTCATGGATCCATCTGGGTGCTTGAGTAAGGTTTCTCCCAGCTCTGACTTTCCCTGTTCTGAGGTCCCTTCTAGCTCGGACATTCATCGTTCTAAGCTCCCTCCAGAGCTCTGACATTCCCTGTTCTAAGCTTCCTCCCTGCTAGCACAGTTTCTGTGCTAGGTGCTGGGGATGACAGACAAAAAACCAAAACAGCCTCTGTCTTCACGGAGCTTACCATCTAGCCAAGACTCGCCCAAGGGCCTACACTCGCTAAATAACACAGCTGGAGAGAGGAGCCCCGACTTCACACTCAGAGGATCACCTCCTAAGGGGTATAATTTCAGGAGAAATCTGCCATTTTCCTCCATGTCCTCCCCTCATCAATAGCTATAGCTCACATAGATCCAGAAAGGAACTCAGAAGCTGCTCAGTCCAACTCTTCACTTTACAGTTGAGGCATGTTAAACCACTTCCCAAAGGTCACTGACTCATCAATCTAGGACTGGAAGGGAGCTCAGGCCGTCTGGTCCAACCTCTTCATTTTTCAGAGGAAGAGACCGAGGGCCATGGTTGTGAAGTGCCAAGGTTATGACCTTTCCTAAGGTCATAAGATTGATGGGATTTGAACCCAGACCCTCTAAATCTGGAGCGTTCCTCAAGGTATTATGCTCCCTCTAGTTAAAGGCTATGAAATTGAGGTGGTGGAGAAAGGGGGCAGTGAGTACAGGCAACATGGCCGTGACTGGAAAGGGGTAGGTAGGACTCATATGTTCTTATAATCAATCCCAGGCTTCAGAGTCCAGTTGTGTTTTTTTACTCTGCATTGAAGAACCTCTGAGAAGCCCCAGAAGAAATGTGGCTCTCTCCAAAGTGTGTGTGTGTGTGTGTGTGTGTGTGTGTGAGAGAGAGAGAGAGAGAG
>NW_025371507.1:0-12621 GCF_016433145.1 Gracilinanus agilis | reverse complement strand
CCCTCCCCAACCCCTACTGCCCTCTCAACCCGTTCCCTCCCCCCAACAAATCCCACCCCCTTCCCAACCCATACCGCTACATCCCCAGCCCGTCCTGCTCCCACCTCCTCAACCTGTCCAACCCACCCCTCAGCCCCTCCTACAGACATTCAGGGATACAGCTATTGCTGCAGGAACACTATTTCCTTTACGAGAAGTACCTACTTTTAATACTGAAGGAGACCTGGTATCTGTAAGACACTTTACTCCCTTCAGCCTTGATGATTTAGAGGGATTGAAAAAGAATATGCCTAGTTTTGAAAAAGACCCAGTTTTAGTTTTAAGAACATTAGAAAATATATTTGATACTTATGACCCTACTTGGCAGGACGTTGAAAATGTTTTAGGAGCAATTCTGACACATGGTGAGAAAGAGAGGATCATAAATCGGGCCAATCGTAATAAAAGTAAAGACTCACCTAACTGGCCCCATACAAATCCAAAATGGAATTACAACTCTCCAACAGATATTAAAAAGTTACATGATGGCAGGCAAGCATTATTAACAGCTATAAAGGCTTGTGCTGACACAGGATACATGTGGGACAAATTTGAAAAAATTAAACAGCGTGCCGATGAAACTCCGTCCCATTTTATGGACAGACTGATTGAGGTTGCAAGGATATATATGGACCTTGACTTAACCGTAGAACGGGAAGTAAAACATGTACGTAGACAATTTGTAAAAAATTCCTGCAAAGTAGTCAAAGACTATTTTAAGACTCATTGCCCAAATTGGGATAAAATGGGCCTTGAGGAATTAAGGAAGACAGCATCTTATGTTTTTAGAAGCCAAGAACAGGAGGATGATACTGATTCGATAGATGTTTTAAAAGCAGAAATCAAAATGTTAAAAGCAAACCAAAAAAATAAAGGAGAGATTATAGCCCCTCTCCGAGGATCTAACAATCAGCCTGTTTTCTGTTCCTTTTGTGACAAAAAGGGCCATAAAATGAGGGATTGTAGGACTTTTTTAAGACTATTCGAGAATAATACACAGCCAACAGATAACTATAGGAATAACAGAAACAGAAATAGTAATAATAATGATGATGATTCCAGGAATAGCAATTTTAGGCATGATAGAAATGCTAAAAATAAACCTCGGGATGATGATAGCTCATACCAAATGACCCCACAACAGTATATCTCAAGTGGAGCTCGCCCCCGAACTAATCAGGGTGCTAATGCCCCTCAGGGGGGTGCCCATGGAGCCCAAGCATCTTTATGAAGGTGCGTGGGGGGAGGGACGGCTTTGGAATCAGAAAGGGAAACTTTTGACTTTCCTGACCATGATGTTCTAATGCCTATTATCCCTATACATTCCCCCCCAAATAGTAAGGAACCTTATGTAACCCTAAAAGTGGGTAATTCATGTTATGGTTGTTTATTAGATACTGGGGCTTCAAGATCAGTACTGGTAAGCAAACCAGATGTAAACTGTAATTCTATTGGCTCTCTAAACGTAGTAGGGGTATCAGGAACATCTCAAAAGGTCCCAGAACTTTCTCCTCGTATGGTAAGCCTTGGACCTTTATCAATAGAACACTCCTTTCTTTTAATGCCTGGATCCCCCACAAATTTACTGGGAAGGGATCTATTATGTAAACTTAGAGCCACAATAATTTGCAATCCAGATGGTTCTATGTCACTGGAATTGCCAGAGGACTCTTTAAACCTACTCCCTGTACTTCTTTCAGAAGAGCAGGAAGTAAAAGAGCCTCCCATTTTTTAAATCCCAGATGATATTCCAGAGTCTCTATGGGCTACATCTTCTACTGATGTAGGCCTACTTAAATCAGCTGTACCTGTTCAGATTAAAACAAAAGGAGGACCAGCTCCCTCCATTCCTCAGTACCCCTTATCAAAAGAAGCCATTGAGGGAATTACCCCAGTGGTAAATTCACTAATTGAGCAAGGAATAATAATCCCGTGCAAGTCAGAATATAATACACCTATTTTACCTGTCAAGAAGCCGAAATTAGGCCCAGATGGAAAACCCCAATATAGATTTGTTCAGGATCTAAGAGCTATAAACAATCATGTTATAAAGAGACACCAAGTGGTTTCGAACCCAAACACAATTATTTCTTCTATTCCCAGCACAGCCACTTACTTTACGGTCGTGGACCTGTGCTCAGCCTTTTTCTCAATTCCCATTCATGAGAATTCCAGACATATATTTGCCTTTACCTGGAATAATTCTCAGTGGGCATGGGCCCGTCTTCCCCAGGGTTATTGCGAGAGCCCGTGTATTTTTGCACAGATTTTGAGCCAAGATACAGAAAATATAATATTTAAAAATAGCAAATTGATTAAATATGTAGATGACTTGCTCCTGGCTTCACCTGATGCTGAAACATGCCAGGAAGATAGTAAACATCTTCTTTTAGAGTTACATAAGAGAGGACATAAAATAGCAAAAGAAAAAGTGCAGTGGTGTCTCCCCAGAGTGGAATATTTGGGGTTCATCTTGACAGCTGGTGCACGACATATATCCCCTAAGCGCATTGAAAATATTCAAAAATTGAGCAATCCTACCACTAAAAAACACTTAAGAGCAATCCTAGGAGCAACAGGTTTCTGCAGACAATGGATCCCTTGCTATGGGGAGATTACTAAACCCCTTATAGCATTAACAAAAGATTCAGTCCCTGAACCACTTAAATTAGAGCCAGAACACAAGTTAGCTCTATCGAATTTAAAACAAGCTATTCTGTCTGCTCCTGCTCTAGGCATCCCGGATTATAACAAACCATTTACTTTATATGTACATGAGCGTAGAGGAGTAGCTTCAGGTGTTTTAACCCAAACTTTGGGACCATACCAGCGTCCAATTGCTTACTATTCAGCTCAGCTAGACCCTATAGCTGCAGGTGCACCACCATGCCTTAGAGGTGTAGCTGCCACAGCTCTGTTAGTGACGAAAACTGTTGATCTAGTATTGGGATGCCCATTAACAATTATGTGCCCACATGAAGTGGAAGCATTACTGCTAAGACATAGAACACAGGCATTTTCTGATCAGAGAATTACAAGGTATGAAATAACCTTGCTAAATAATGAAAATATTACTTTAAAACGTTGTACAACCCTTAACCCAGCCACCTTACTTCCAGATTTACCAGTTTCGGAAGAACCTTTACATAATTGTGAAACACTAGTGTCCATGGCTGAAAAGCCTCGAGACGATCTCCTGGACACTCCTTTAGAGAATCCTGATCTAGTTTTATTTACTGATGGCTCTTCATTTATGAGGGATGGCATACGCTACACTGGAGCTGCTGTAGTTACAGAATTTAACACTGTATGGTCAGCTTCACTGCCCTCAAATCTAAGTGCTCAAGCCGCAGAACTCATAGCTCTAAAACATGCATGTATAATTGCCAAAGATAAAAAGGCTACAATTTATACGGATTCTCGATATGCATTTGGAATATGTCATGCAGTGGGTATGTTATGGCTCCAGAGAGGATTTTTAACCTCAGCTGGAAAATCTATAGCTAATGCAAAAATTATTAATGAAGTTCTTTCTGCTCTCCAGCTACCAAAAGCCCTAGCTGTAGTTCACTGCTCTGCTCATACAGGTGGCACTGACCCTGTCTCTAAGGGAAATAATCGGGCAGATATTGCTGCAAAGATAGCAGCAATAGAAGGGCCTGAACTAATTTTAACATTAACAACCACTGATGACTTAAATTTATCACTTTCCTATGATGAGAAGGAAATAACAAAATGGAAGCAGAAATTTAAAGCCAAACAGATAAATGGAGTATGGGTGTCCTCTGAAGGAAAACCCCTGCTCCCTAGACACTTTTATCGCCAAATTTGCCAATCTATTCATAAAAATGGTCATTTTGGTACCCAGGGCATCGTGGACTCTGTTAAGAGAGTATGGATAGCTCCTGGCATAACCACTATAGCCTCTAAAGTGTGTGCAGCTTGCCCTACTTGCCAAGCATATAACCAACACGCCTTTCGTGGCAAGGCTTTTGGTGGGCGTCCATTGGCTTACACACCTTTTGAGCACCTACAAATTGATTTCATAACAATGCCAAAGGCTGGACAATATAAATTCTGTCTGGTCATAGTGGATCAACTGACCAGGTGGCCGGAAGCATTCCCTACTGCCCGAGCCACGTCAGCCTTTGTTGCCAAGGTGCTTTTAAAAGAAATTATTCCTCGTTTTGGTCTGCCTGCACGTATTGACTCGGACAGAGGGAGTCACTTTACTGATTCAGTTTTATCTGAAATATATTCATGCCTGGGGATAACTCCAAAATTCCATGTACCATATCACCCCCAGAGCTCAGGCCAAGTTGAACGGATGAACAGAGAACTTAAAACCATGATTGGCAAATTATGTACTGAGACACATCTAAAATGGCCTGAAATTCTCCCTCTAGCTCTATTTTATCTTAGAAGCAGACCTAGGGGAGATCTACACATCTCACCATATGAGATGCTTTTTGGACATCCTCCTATACAGGCTAAACCTTTTTCTCCTGCATATACATCACTATTAGGAGGAGATACTTCTATTGCTTCCTATATACAGGAATTGCAACACAGACTGCGTGAACTCCATGAATCTGGAACTGCAGTACAAGCAGGACCAATAGACTTTTCACTTCACGACCTGAATCCAGGAGACAAAGTGTATATAAAGAACTTCCAGCGCACGGGGGCAACCCAGCCTTCGTGGGATGGCCCGTTTGAAATTTTAATAACAACCCCAACAGCTATAAAGATCGGAGAAAAGGACTCTTGGATTCATTGCTCACATGTAAAGAGGGCATCTTCTATTGAACCTGATTGACTGTTTCCTGTTACCTGTATTGGAGATAACAGTTCATAGACTCATGGATGCTAATTTTGGAATCATTGGTTGTTCTTGATTCTTTCCCTGATTTTATTCTAATTTTCTTATTGATTTCCTAATATCTTTTAATAGAATAATTGATATTTTTTTGTCTTTTTTCTCATTTCTTGTACTTGAGTACATATAATCACTTAATTTTTTTTTCATTATTTTTTGCAATGCTATAATTTTAATATATATGTAATTGCTGTAATATTACTGCTTACTCACAAGGTTTAGACTCCAAGAACTTGCCATACATTGTTAAATGTTATGGGACTGTGATTAATGTTTCTGTCTAATTCCAGGAGAAGGGAACACATGAGCCATTAATGGTGCTAAGGAAAGCACAAGGTCATGAAGACCGACCGACAAATCCAATGGGATTCTGAGAACATCTGCGCAGTGCCAAGGAGCACGAGGTTAAAGAGATCATACATATACAGGTGGGATTGAGGTACTCCCACGCCAACACTGAGGACTTGAACTCAGTGTAAGAATCGAAGCTGCGACGCTTAACATATGTTAAGACGTAGGACTCTCCGAACTACACTGCCAGTCAGGTACCACAGGTTGGCTATTATTTGGCTCACCCATATACTCCTGAGAGTAAAGGGAATGACAGACGCTTCCCTTGCATTTAAATCGGGTCCTTTTTTCTCTCTTATAGAATGGCAACTTCCTGTAGTCTTAGCTGCAAATGGGTAAGTGCAGTATTACTGCATTGTATCCTACAGACTAGTAGGATGGAAATTATAATTGATTAGACCCTAATACAAGGGCCTGTTATAAATTTTATTTTGTTTTCTTCAAAAATTTTTTATGTACATAACTTTTGATATTTTGATTTTAATGTTTTTTTTTCAAAAGCTTCAATTTCTTCTATTTGATTTTTATATTTTTTCTTTTCTTTTTCTTTTGAATTGACTCATGCAACCCCATGACTCAACTGTATATATTGAGCTGATCTGGGTATTTCTTTCTAAATACCCACGTCAGGGGGGATTGTATTTTTATAAAATCCAAGATTAATCGTATTTTTATTATATCCAAGATTTAATTTTTGGTTTTGTTTGAGAAAATTCTCAGGGAAAGAAACTTGCTGATTCCTTAAATCCAGAGAATGAACTGTTTGCAGAGAGATGCCTGAAGAACCTACGTTTAATCAAGAGATCCAGAATGAACTTTGGGTTGCAATTGATTGAACTGATGGGGTTTTGTTGCATCAAGTGATCCAGAACGAACTTTGGGTACTAATGAATGGACTGATGGGGTTTTTGAACAGTTACCTTAATTGTACATGTTATGCTGATTGGGGACTGCCCCCAATTGGTTTCTTGTCAACGCGCTTAGCAAAACATTGGTTTTGCTTTCTCTCTTTTCCATTTCCCTCTTATCTCTAACTATTGTAGTTAGAAGGACCTTTGTGGTAGAAGATGTTTGTGTAACATGATCACTTGGGGTGACTAGGCACCCAATGATCATCAGGGGGGATTGTGTAAATAGAATAGCCAGATCCTATTAATAGTCAAAAATCTACCCNNNNAATTCTAAACTCTGCCTATCTGGCTGTTGGGCCCTGTGGCTTACAGCTTCATTTATTTAGCCTTCTAACCTCCCTTTTCTCTTTATCCCTACTTTTACCTACCTGATTGTAAATAAATTCTTCAACCCGATGCTGACTTGGGTCTGATTTAATTACGGAATCAACCTAATTGTTGATTCCTGGCGGCCACATATTTTTAATATATACCTATAATACCTAAATTTTAATCCTTACATATTGTATACAATATTATATCAATACAGGAAGGGAGGAGAATAAGCATTTATAGATGCCAAGAACTGTGTTTCCTTTTAACAATTATCTCATTTGATCCTCACAACAACCCTCCAAGATAGGTGCTATTATTATCTCAACTTTACAGCTGAGGAAACTGAGGCAAACAGAGATTAGATGACTTACCCAGTATCACACAGCTAGTAAGTGTCTGAGGCCAAATTCGAACTATGGTCTTCCTAACTCTGGGCCTAATACTCTATCCGCTGCACCTTCTATCTGTTTATGAGAATTCCAAAACAAAGTTTGAGGTAAAAGATTGCCAGAAGATCAGGTAGGGCTTCCTGGAGGATGAGCCAGCTGAGTTGTTCTTTTAAAAATAAGTAGGAATTTGACAAGCAATGAGATAAATGAAGGATAATCCAGGCAAAAGGAACAATGAAAGCAAATTCACAAAAGTATAAAAGTATAAGGGTATAGCGTACATTTAGAATGCAAAGTAATCCAATTTCACCAAAATCCTTCTCATCCTTGGGGGGATGGAGAATTTTTTTAAAAGTCCATGGTCCAGAGAAAAGTTACTAATAAAAGTAATAAAATGTTCTGAGCCCACTTGCTGATGCCTTCCAAATGAGATAATGTTTATAAAGCACTTTATATAGTGCCTGGCACATAATGGGTGCTTTAAACAATCTTTGTTCCCTTCCCCTTAGTTTCAAGGCAACCTTGCTAGTGACCCACTTTGATCTCATTCTAAATTTCCTTTCTTCCTGTGGCTCCTTTGAATCTTATTCCCTCACACTACCAGAATCACATAAGCACAGACTTTCCTCCTTGGAAACGTCTTCAGAGATCATGGAATCTAACTGATAACTCAATAAGAATTTCTCATTTAGCATACCTAAAAATAGGGCTTTGCTTGTAGACCTCAAGGCAGCCAATGTCATTTTTGGCCTTCAAAGTTTAGAATCCCGTCCCTACACCTGGTTGGGCCTTCAGTTGCTCCTGGTGTCCTTCTCTGATGCCAAATGCCCACTCTTCAGGCCTATTGTCTGTGACCAGACCTTCATAAAACTGATGAGTCCACAAGAATGTATTAAGCCCTTAATACGTACCAGGCACTGAATATAATACAGTGAAACAATACCTACTCTCAATTGGGGAGAAAATGTATATATACAGTATTAATATAAGGTAGTTGGGGAAGAGGGCACTAGCATTTGGGGGGTATTAGGAAAGACTTCGTGGAGGTGGTCCTTGGGCTACATCTTGAAGAAAAATGAGGATTCTATGAAACAGAAATTAGGAGGGAGTGCCTTCCAGGCATGGGCAACTGTCAGCACAAAAGCATGAAGACAAGAGATGGAGGAAAAAAAGAAACGATCTGTTGATCAAAAAGGGTAGTAAGGGGAGTAACCTATAATGAGGCTAGAAATATAAATTGGCACAGAGTTGTAAAGAACTTCAAAAACTCCAAAAGAGGAATTTATATTTTATCCTAGAGATAATAGGGAATCGCTAGAGTTTGTTGAGCAGAGGAATGACAGGGTAAGATTTGTCTTTAATGAAAGTCATTTTGGTAGCTTCCTGGAGAATAGATTATTGGAGGAGATACTTGAGGCAGCAAGGCCAATTAGGACACTATTAAAATAGTTTAAATGAGAGGAGATCTGGGCCTGAACTAAGGTGGTAGCAATGTGAGAAGAAAGAAGGGGTCAGAAAAAAGAAACACTGTGGCTGACAGAAATGATAAAATTTAGTAACTGACTAGATATGTGCAAAGAGGGAGAGTAAGGAGTCAAACATAACACTTTGGTTATAAACCAGAAGACTAGGGTGGGAGGGATAGAAAATTGGAAGAGGAGCAGATTTTAGAGGAAAAAAAATTAGTTCAGACACTGAGTTTAAGATATCTTTAGGACATTCAATTTGAAACATCTAGTAGTCAGTTAGTAATGGAGGAGGTAGGCTAGATATGAAGGTCTGCATGATCTGCATAGATACTCAAAGCCATGAAAGTTGATCTGGTCAGCAAGAAAAGTAAAAAAAGAAAAGAAGAGGGCTCAAGAGAGAGCCTTGAGGAACACCCACAGTTAAGTGCATGAGGCCAACTGCCTGCCTTCTTAAATATATCACTTTCAAACATTTGCCCTACCCTATGTGTCAGTCTTTTCTCTAGGTCCTGGATATCCCCCATCTGGCCTTGTTCACCTGCTTAGATGAGTCCCAGTCATGACTATTTCCTCCCATACAAATACCATTTAAAATCTTTGCTAAGTCATTGGCCATCCTCAAAAGCAATGATCATTTGGAAATGCTTTCTTTTACGGTGAAATTTTCACATCTGCTAGCTAGTGACCAAAATATCAGATTGGATTTAAACAATGATGCAAATGGAACGTTGGCAAAGATTTCTAGAAACATGCTGAGTTTGTCTGAGGCAAGTTAACTTACAATGTTTATAAAAAAATTTTGTAATGGTTCTATTCCATTTAGTTTTTTTCAATTACACAGAGAAACAATTTTCAACAACTGTTTTCTAACATTTTGTGATCCAAATTCTCTCCCTCCTTCCTCCGGATGATAAATAATTTGATATAGGTTATAGCATTGCTGTCATGCAATATTTCCATATTCCCCATGTCATGACAGAAGACATAACACACATACAAGAAAAACATCATGAAGGAAATAAAATGAAAAATGGTATGCTCCACAGACTCCAACAGTTTCTTCTACAACTACAGATAGCATTTTTCATCTTGATTCTCTTAGGATTATCTTGGATCGTTGTACTGTTGAAAATAGCTTTTTTTCCAGATTACATGTCGATTTGATTTTAATAATCATCTTCTGACATTTTGACATCTATATTCATAATGAACTTATCACTAAGAACTGTTTCACGTATACTTCTGTGGCTTATTAATTCTGTAACCTTGGACAAATCACAAGTCTCAGTTTTATCATATGAAAAATGAGGATAATACTGTCCCAGACTACCTCACAATGTTATTATGAGAATCAGTGAGATAATAGATGTAAAATCATTTTATTAGCTTAAAGAAACTGTAAAGTATTAGTAGTAGCAGTCATATTCTATTGAAGTCTCATTCTAGTGTCCCATCATGGCACAGGAGTAACCCTGGGATTTTGAAGGCTTATGCCTTTTGGTAGACACAACTAAGTTGAAAAGGCTATGGGCACAAGCCCAGTGAGAGACTGTGCCCATAGTGAGGCTTATCCTACCCTGTCCTTAAGGAGCTTCCATCTACTACCCAAATTTTTACAACCAAATAATGGATTCTTTTTTGGCTATAGAAACTCATGAAGACTAGAAATGGAGTCAATAAGATGTGTGTCAATACAGTGGCATAGGTCTTCTAAAGTATCATTATAGTTATTGTACCCTCATGAATGGCCTCATGCACATGGTTCAAAGACATAAGTACTGGCATGAAAGAGTTCTTAATCTGAACCAGACTTATGATACAACCTTTTCCCCTGTGTAGCAAAGTCTGATAACAAAATGGAGATCAAGTTGAGTGACAACCAACAGTTTCGGAACTTGGAATCCTACCCAGATGCCATGAACCAAGGGCAAAAGACAGTTGCTGCCAACACTATAAAAAGGGCAGGAGCTGATCCAATTGCTCCCTCATTTGTGAGAAGGGGACCCCAGGGTGGTGGGCAGGTAGGCCAATAACCTGCTCATAGTTACCTGTAACCTGTTGCATTGATTACCAATCCTTCAACTTTGAATAGAGCTGTGAGATACATACCAACTACCAAGAAGAATAACATCAAACCTCGATTTACCTGATCAGGGCCAAGGTATCTCTCCAGCCAACTGACATCACCTAAACATTAAATGATCGTCCTACTTTGCCATCCTTAGTCTAGCATAGATTCCCCATACCTTCTTCCTCAACTTCAGCCCTTCCCCCTGAGTTCTTTACAATTAAATTCTTAAACCTTATCCAGGTGAAGGCTGTTATTACCCTAAAGATCAGTCTAAGAGTCTAGCATATAGAGGGGAAAGGGAATACCTTCAGCTAAATAACAGTCAACAGCGTTACCAATATATTATCAACACTTATCCTCATTTTTAACATCTTTCATTAACTAAACCCCAAGTCAAGTGACCAGAGAGACTGTGTGATATAGATCACAGCTGCTCACTCAATCACTTTGGCTTGGGCACTGTAGGTGGGATCTGGTGCTCAGCTGAGCTACAAATATCTGTGAGGCCTGGCGGTCACTAACACATCTTGGTGGCCATTCAGGCATCCCATCCTTACTCAGCTTAGGTCCTTGTACCTTCTGAGAACCTTGGGCCATCTCTCTATCAGGCCCTATTCCAGAAGCACCAGCACAACTATAACACCCCCATATCTTGTGTTAGGAAGTGAGTAAAAAATTGCCCAGTTAATGTTAAATTACCCTGTGAAGAAATATATATTACTATTGAATTTAAATAATCAAAATGTACAAGTTGCCTATAAGTCAAAATCTATCAGAAACTTCAGCCAACTTTAGAAGTTCATGGCCAGATACCATACAATGAATTTCCTTGGCAATATTTTCAATGTAAAGGTCATGCCCATTATGCTCAATAAGAAATTAAATCTGAAATGAAAGTATGAAAATAGAATCACATACTTTTACAATTTAGAAGGAACTATAGAAATCAACTAGTCCAATACACTCTATGAATTACCTCATGACTTCACTCAACATTTCTGTGATTTCATTAATCAAACTACTTCTGCTTGGCCATCAGGCCCATTTGTATGTTGTCCTTCTCTATTTGCAAGAGTTAAGTACTGTCTTGTTTTTTTTTATTTATATACATCTTAGTATAGTGCCTGGTACATAAGAATATAATAATGACTCCCTGTTGCCTTTAGGATCAAATAAAAAGTATTTTGTTTGGCATTCAAAGCTCTTTATAACCTAGCCTCTTACCTTTTCAGTCTCATTACACCTTACTCCAACATATAAACTTTGATCTGTGACAATGGCCTTCTGGATATTCCAGACAAGCTCTCAGCTTCAGGCCAGTACTTAGCATAGCCACTAGCTCATAGTAAGCACTTAATGTTTATGGATTGATTAATAGCTAGCATTTTAAATTATATAAGGTTTATAAGGTACTTTATAAATATTATCACATTTTATACTTATTTTGTAACCCTTGAAAGAAGGGTGCTATAGAGAGCAGCTGGGTAGCTCAGTGGATTGAGAGTCAGGCCTAGAGAAGGGAGGTCCTAGGTTCAAATCCAGCCTCAGACACTTCCCAGCTGTGTGACCCTGGGCAAGTCACTTGACCCCCATTGCCCACCCTTATCACTCTTCCACCTAAGAGCCAATACACAGAAGGGTTTAAAAAATTTTAAAAAGAAAGAAAGAAGGTGCTATGATGATCCCCATTTTACAGATGAGAAAACTGAGGGAGACAAGTGTCTTTGGCCAGATTTGAACCCATGTCTTCCTGACTCCAAGTCTAGGATTCTATCTCTAGCTGCCTCTTAATTAAGCAGATACTTAATCAATATATTTTCATTCATTTTATTCTTTCTTTACTTTGCCTCAGTTCACATAGGCTTTCCAATTTTTCTCTATATTCTTCATATTCATTGTTTCTTATAGCACAGCAATATGTGTCACAATGATGTGGGAGAGCTGGAAGTATATAACCCTACTTCTTTGTTAATATAGAAAGGATTGCTTTAATATTTTTATATATGGGGCCTTTAAAAAAAAACAAAACTTCAATCTCCTTGGAAAATATGTTAAGTAGTGGGATCTCTGGGGTCAAAGTTAAGAGCCAAAACTAATGATGCCAGATGGTCACCTACAGGAAGGAAGGAAGGAAGGAAGGAAGAAAGGAAGGAAGGGAGGAAGGAAGGAAGGAAGGAAGGAAGGAAGGAAGGAAGGA
>NW_025371506.1:0-8516 GCF_016433145.1 Gracilinanus agilis | reverse complement strand
TCTCTCTCTCTCTCTCTCTCTCTCTCTCTCTCTCTCTCTCTCTCCATTATCCTTCCCATAATACTCCACTCCTAAATTTACCTCCCCTTATCAGTTAGGAAAATATGAAACTGAACAAATTGGTCAGGATCATAAATGGACTTCCTTGTTACAATTCTGTAAATTACTTTGGGTTTATTAACACCTCTATACTTATAAGTATTATTTTTTTAAAGCCTTTACTCTGTTTTAGAATCTATAGTAAGTATGTTTCAAGGCAGAAGAGCTTTAACGTCTAGGTAATTGGGATTAAGTAATTAGCCAAGGGTCACACAGCTAGGGAGTGTCTGAGGCCACATTTGAACCCAGGACCTCTCATCTCCAGGCCTGGCACCCTATCCATTGAGCCATCTAACTTCCCCATGCTCATTTATTATAAGGAAAATATTCATAGTAAAGGAAACAATGGGCTTGCCTCATCCCATTTTGAGATCAATAAGCTTTCCTTGATAGAAAATAAGGTCCTTGTGGACAAATACTAATTCATGTTTTTGTCTGTCTGTGGAACAGTATTTTTCCTTCTTCTGGCTGGGCACCTCTCATTTCCCAAAATCCTTTGAATATCAATGACAGTGTCCTGTTATGTCTTCCAATCCTTTTGGTGCCCTAGAGTGTAGTTTTCAGGGAGGCAAATATCTCAGATATATTGAGGGCACCTATGTGTTCTCTGACTATAACTTTTCTTTGGTAGCAATGCTGTTAGCCCTTTTGATTCCAACATTTCCAGTGCAAAGGTCATCAGAAAACAAACAAAATGAGAAAGGCAGCTCTGCTTTCAAATTGTCATTCTAAGGCACAGTCCTATCTTTTCTTTGTTCTTCTTCTCCCCAGTGTAACAATTTAAAATCTGTTTTTGTTTTCTTTAGCCTTTTTCATCTACTAAGATCATTCTGAGCTCTCCTAACACATACAGTAGAGTCAGGCTAACATTTATTAAGCACCTACTATGTACTAGGCATTGTGCTAAACACCGAGAATAAAGAGAAAGACAAAAATAAAAAATGAAAACAGACCCTTCTCTCAAGGAGCTCACAGTGGAATAAGGGGAGACAGCATTCAAATCAATTACAAAAAAATTGATACAATAAAGTGGTCACATAGGGAAGATACTTTAATATTAAGGAGGACTGAGAAAGGAAGAAGGTGAGACTATAATGGAGTCTTGGAGAACCTTGAATGTCAAAACTTTTTAGGCAACAGGGAGCCATTGAAGGTTTTAGCATCTTACTTATTTTTCTTTTTTTGGCAAATGGGATTAAATGATCACACAGCTAAGAAGTGTTTGAGGCTGGATTTAAATTCAGGAAAATAAGTCTTTCTGACTCCAACCCAGCCTTCTCTTCACTTAACTACCTGGCAACCCCCAAAATTTCTTTAAAAAAAAGTAATTGAAAATCACTAGGTGCTCAAGTCAGTAGCAAGGCAGAAGTAGAAACTGGTGAAGACCTCACGTGGCAAATAATCAGTATAAACTTGTGAGAGACATGGAAAGACCAATAACCCAACAACATGTGTTTGCTCTCTGAGATTGTTGGTTGACTCCATTCTCTGCTTTTTATTTTAAGCCCATATCCTACTTAAATGTAAATTTTATATTAACATAAACCTGTCTTCAATCAAAGCTCTAGAAAAATTAGGAATGTTTCATGAAATTCTGAGGCACAATTTTCTTTTTTTTCTCATTCTCTTAGTCTATTGAAATCAGAAAGACAGGAAAGGGATGTTGTGTGATGTGTGTGTGTGTGTGTGTGTGTGTGTGTGTGTGTGTGTGTGTGTGTGTGTGTGTNTGTGTGTGTGTGTGTGTGTGTGTGTGTGTGTGTGTGTGTGTGTGTGTGTGTGTGAGAATGCTGCCCTTAGGTTTAGCTCACAGGATCCCAGCTGTGTTTATCTGGCCCCTCTTTCTAATCACTTGAGGATCCAGAATCAGTTCATTTTTCCTGCATTGGAGGCTCCAAACAATGAACTTAACACTACACCTCCCTGTTTGCAAACCACAGCAAAAACTAAGTGAAGTGGTATAAAAATCAGGAAGCAATTCTCTATGTAGCTGAATTGCTAGTTTTTAATTTTTCTTTTGATCAGCCTGACTGTGACCTGTGCTTCACTGCCTGGTCACCTTCTTCAAGGCTAATAGTTGTACCAAGAAACTCTTGACTTTGCAGACTTCCTTGAAGTTAGACCCTAGACAACTCTAGTGTAAGTTTCTCACCTGGCAGAGGAACATACTATTCTTCAGAAGGGATCCTTATATATTATCTATGTCAACTGCCTTGTTTTACTAATGAAAAAGTTGAGGTAAAGAGGAAAGAGTGGTTTACTATTCCCATCAGATGAGGAAACTGAGGCTTGCTAAATTACAGAAATTTGAGGCAAACGAGGTGAAGTGATTTGATTGAGACCAGTTTTGGGATTGGAGTAGAAGGCATTCTGGATAGCTGGAACAATACGAGTGAAAGCTAAGAGGCAGAACATTACAAGGTGAGTTTGGAGCATGACAAATAGTCCAGTTTGGCTGATGTCAAGTAAGAATGGGTGAGGAGTGTGATACAAAAAGCTTGGTAACTGAAGCCAGATGGGACCAGATATGGAATGCCTCTTACTCAAGACTTCATTCCCTAGATAATAAATGATGTAAAAGTTTATAAGCAGGAGGTTGAGCTCTGTACCAAGAGCATACCTCAGGTTGTAGTCATGGGAAATATAGGATTATGGGGAGGATAGAGTAGAAATGAGACTATTTAGATGGCCATTACAGGAGTCCAAGTAAGAAGTGATGGGGTGTGGGGAGGGGTGGTGTAATAAGGGAATATCAGGATGTAATAAGGGACTGAAGCTAGGGGTAATAAGAGCTGGTTGGAATAGGGAATACGGCAAGGCAAGGGACCCAAGGCTGGAGGTAATCAAGGGAATAGGCTAGGTAGTAGGGAAATTAAGGCAGAGGTGTGGTTGGAATTGAGGAAGGGCACTGTGGATAGGGTTTTGTGAATCCCTAAGGCAGTAAAGTGGATGAGGAAGGAGAAGTAAGGGAATGTCTGAGTTTAGGGAATATAACACGGAGGTATAAAGAGTTGCAAGGGAGAGGATGAGTTAATCTAAGGCAGGCAACAGCAGCAGGGAAACACAGACTGGATACTCAGGTTAGAGACAAAACACTGAAGGGAAACAGACTGAGCCCTCCAAGTAAAAGAGACACTTTACAGAGCAAGGTTAGAGCCAGCCAAGAACAGCTTGAAATTGACTTGAGGCTTCTAGTCAGTTTCACAGGAAGGGACTAGAGGAAGTATTGAAGTTACACTTCCTCCAAAATGGATACCTTCAGCTTCCCTCAAACTCCGGAGAGAATGTTATTCTCTCTTTCCTCCTCCCTTTCTAACTAATCAACTAATGAAGTAGCCAAAGGGTTTTGATTAAAGACCAACAGGTTTATTGTCTTCTAGGGTAGTTTGGAACACGTAGAGGATACAAGGTAGCCCTAACAGCCACTTAGAGAAAGCTTCAGGTGGGGGAAGGGAGGCAGGAAAGTGAGACTGAGTAGGGACCAACCTACTTCAGCCTGGAGAGGGTTTGTAGTCAAAAGGGGTATGAAAGCTAGATACAATGATTCAATAGGTAAATTTGTAACAAGGGAAAGTCCTATTTGACTAAACTATCAAAGATTTGAACTAACTCTCAGATCTACTCTCCTTTCAAAACTTCTCAGACATTCAGGTAGGGAAAATGAAGGTGGGAATAAGGTAGGCTAGGGAGATTCAAAGGAATTAGCTAAACTAACAAATTTAAAAGAAAAGCTGCAAAATATAGGCCAGGTTTCAATCTAAAGAAGGAGCTCAGCTGGACCCTGATTCTCTCCATGAGTTCCCAGGACCAACTGAACTTTTTCCCAAGATTCTAAAACCCTCATCAACTGACAGAAGAACTCTGCAAAGCAGTTATGCCCCTTCTCTGCACCACAGTGGGCAGGGTAGCAAAGCCAAAGTAGCTCAGTGGATTAAGAGCCAGGCCTAGAGATAGGAGGTCTGGGGTTCAAATCTGCCTTAAGACACTTCCTACCTGTGTGACCTTAGACATATTGCCTAGCCCATGTCACTTTTCTGCATTGAAACCAATATATAGTATTGATTCTAAGACAAAAGGTAAGGGCTAAAAATATAAAAGAGGTAATGAGGAGGACTAAAACTTGTTCAGCAGTAGTAGGAAAAGAAAAGCATATGTGTGCCTTGGAAGGGTATGTGTGGCAATGGATTAAAAGGGACATAGATGTGGGAGACATTTTGAAAGAATCAGATTTAGAGGATGACTGGTTAGTGGGGGTAGGGGAGGAGATGAGGACTCAAGACATTCCAGAGAAATTCTCTTTCCATAGAATTGAAGGATTAAAGTAAAAAAAAAACAAAAACAAAAACAAAAAACTATACTCCTTCCTCATATGCACATACCTCAGTTTTGTCTACTAAAAATACAACCTCAGTTATTGAATCTTTGATGATTCTTCCTGTTGAAGAAATCTTCTTACTAGCAATAGTGACAGGACTGACCATATTAGGATATTGCTCAGTTAAGTCAAATGGGAAACTGGAAATTCAGCTTTCTAGTTAGCTGGTTCTGTCGCTTAGCAAATTAAATTGCTCGACTGATCTATATTTTCATAAGAAGAGGATAATTGCATTGACCTCCAAGAGCAACTAACATTTTATATAATACCTTTTTTTTCTACCAGATACTGTGCCAATCAGTTTATAGATATTAGCTCATCTGATCCTCATAACAAAACAGGATTAACAAAAATAGTATAATAATGTACTATGTTCTTCATAAATATATAATTTTGATGTTTAGTAACTGCTAGGTAGTACAGTGGATGGAGGTCTGGGTTTGGAATCAGTAAGACTCAATTTCCTAGGTTCACTTTTGGTCACAGACACTTACTAGCTATGTGATCCTAAACAAGTCACTGAACCCTGTTTGCCTCAACTCCTCATCTGGAAAATGAGTTGGGGAAGGAAATGGGAAACTACTCTAAAATCTCCGCCAAGAAAACCCCAAATGTGGTCATGGAGAGGTTTACAAGAGTATTTCAGTAAGATATTAGAGAGAGGTCATAAAAAAGCCTAATTCTTCAATCTCTCACATGTAGATATAAATGAAGCATTACTGAATGAATAAAAAGAAAAGGGGAATAACCTAAGAACTTCAAAGAGGAATGCCCTTTCAGATAAAGAAAAGGAAAGGCCTAGATCTGAACAAACAAACGAATAAAAAACTCCTCTCCTTACAAGATGAAAAAACATTAAGAGAGCCTGAAGAGAAGTCACAAAAAGGTAAAATAAAATTTAAATGTACCCCAACAATGTCCCCAGAAAGGAATCTGGATCTAGCATAAGAAACACCAAGTTAGACTAAAAAACTCTTCAAAGGCAATAAAGGAGAATGTACTAAGAGTGAAGAAATATTTGACCTCACAGAAAAACATCTGTTATCAGTAAAAATGGAACAAGACAAACTGATAACAGAAATCAACAAGATGGAAAAAGCAGTGGAAAAGTTAGGTGAATACCTGGGCTTAAAGGGAAATAAAATTTTCAGCCTGAACAGCAAATAGGCAAAAGAAGCAGGAAAAAAATTCAATGAAACAGGAACCAAGAACAACTCAACTAGAAACAGTCTTAAATATGGAGAGGCAGCTGGGTGGCATAGTGGATAGAGTATCAGGTCTGGAGTTGAGAGGACTTGGGTTCAAATTTGGTTTTAGAAACTTCCTAGCTGGGTGACTTTGGGCAAGTCATTTAACCCCTTGGCCTTCTGTCTTAGAGTGGTTACTTAAAAAAAAAAAAGATGATGATGATGGAACCAGAAAAGACTTGGAGACAAGAACTTGAGGTATCAGATGGCCAAAAAAAAAAGTGTAGAAAGAAAATTTCTACAAATACCATTTTTCGGGTGTACAATACATGTTCGTCAACTCTGAGGTATCACTTCACACCTAGCAGACTGGCTAAAATGATAGCAGGGGAAGAGTAATAAATGTTGGAGGGGATGTGGCAAAACTGGGACATTAGTGCATTGCTGGTGGAGTTGTGAACTGATCCAACCATTCTGGATGGCAATTTGGAACTATGCCCAAAGAGCTCTAAAAGACTGCCTGCCCTTTGATCCAACCATACCATTGCTAGGTTTGTCCCCCAAAGAGATCATACATAAACAGACTTGTACAAAAACATTTATAGCCGTGCTTTTTGTGGTGGCAAAAAACTGGAAAACAAGGGTATGTCCTTCAATTGGGGAATGGCTAAACAAATTGTTGTATATGCTGGTGATGGAATACTATTGTGCTCAAAGGAATAATAAACTGGAGGAATTCCATGTGAACTGGAAAGACCTCCAGGAACTGATGCAGAGTGAAAGGAGCAGATCCAGGAGAACATTGTACACAGACACTGATACACTGTGGTAAAATTGAATGTAATGGACTTCTGTACTAGCTGCAATGCAATGACCCAGGACAATTCTGAGGGATTTATGGAAAAGAACGCTACCCATATTCAGAGGAAGAACTACAGGAGTAGAAACACAGGAGAAAAACAACAACTTGAACACACGGGTTGATGAGGACATGATTGCAGATGTAGACCCGAAAGGACCACACCAATGCAACTATCAATAATATGGAAATAGGTCTTTATTGATGGCACATGTTAAAACCAGCAGAAATGTGCTTCAGCTATGGGGGGTGCAGGTGTTGGAGGGGGGTGAAGGGGAAAATAAGAACATGAACCATGTAACCATGGAAAATATTTCTAAAAATCAAAATAAAAAATAAATAAAGACATGTTTGTGGAATGAATGAGAGGATGAAAAGCTACCATCTTCCATGCTCAATAGATTCCATGCTGCCTTCCTTTCTATGTAAGCTATGAATGGAACATAGTCAAATTAATGTGTTTTTGCTAAAAGGGGGTACTGTAAGGAAAAAAAAACATTTGTGTAGTGATTTCTAAAGGCTGACTCTCAAGGTATTTTATTAAATTTGTAACATTGAAAGATGCTACCCACCGCATAGAAGAAACTACAGTCTCAAAGCAGATTGATACATTCCATTTTTTCACTTTATTTTCTTCATGAGCTTTTTCTTGTATGTGTGATATGTGACTTCTTTCATGGCATGAGGAATATGGGAAATACATATTGCATGACAGCACTGGTATAACCTATATCAGACTATTTTCTTTCTCAGGGAGAGAAGAGTAGAGGGAGGGAGGGAAAGAATCCAGATAGCAAGATGTCAGAAAACAATTGTTAAAAGTTGTTTCTACATGTAATCAAAAAAATGGGGGAAAATATTTGTAACCTAATGTTAGTTGGCCTTTGATGGAAGGTGTGTAATTCTGGAAATAAAATTGTTAGTATTAAGTGTCTTAAAGAAAATGCTCATATGGGGGCAGCTGGGTAGCTCAGTGGATTGAGAAAGTCAGGCCTAGAAACCGGAGGTCCTGGGTTCAAATCTGACCTCAGACACTTCCCATCTGTGTGACTCTGGGCAAGTCACTTGACCCCCATTGTCCACCTTTACCACTCTTCCACCTAGGAGCCAATACACAGAAGTAAAGGATTTAAAAAAAAAAAAGAAAATGCTCATAGCCCTTCCACAAATTATACATCCTAAACAAAACTTCACAGTCCACATATCTATTGCCAAATTTTGTCTTTTTGACCTGTTATGAGGAAGAGTATTAGATAACAGCTTGAAGAAATCTTGGACTTCATAGACATTCCATAATGGAATGAAGCCAGGGTTTAAAGAGAGTGTGGTTTGACCAAGCTGAAGGAAGGGAGGAGGTCTTGGCTGTGTGGTCCAGCTTTGCCAAGTATCCAAGAAGCTGACAGAATGGGATTTCACTGAGAAGAAGATACCTTCAATCAACTATTGTGGCCTAGGTAGACAGAAGGTCTTGGTTATCTGCTGGTGGACAGCATATTTATCTACCTTACTCTCTAGAGCATTTGTGGATTAATTGGCTGTGTATAGGACTTGTTACTGGTTCCTGTGACATCTGTGACAACTTGGAGCACCATGGACCAGTGTAGTGAGAATCCCACCTCTCCATTCCTCTCTTATTCTAGTTAGAGATTCAGTTTAGTTAAGTCATTTGGGTTATTCCATAATGTAGCAAACCCTTCTCTTCCACTTCCCTTATTTATATCAATAAACCCAGTTTATTTGTACTTCCTAACTCCTCTAAGCCATAAAACCCCACATCTTGAAGTTACCTACATCACTGGGTTTCCCTGGCTGATAGATTGTCAGTTAACTGGGCAACTATCATTCCCCAAACCTCACATCACTATTTGGTTTCCCTGTGCTTACCTATCAGTCCTTTCTTTTGTGAGGTGTGGGAGTGTCCCCAGTTTGTCTGGAAACCAATTATTTCCCCTATCCCCAATATTTTCTTTTTCAGACATTAATGTCCTCGTCTTTCTTC
>NW_025371505.1:0-11966 GCF_016433145.1 Gracilinanus agilis | reverse complement strand
GTTTTCTTGGTCTGTCACTTTCTCATTGAGATATTTCATGTTTCCTTCTATTTTATCAGTCTTATGGCTGCTTACCCCTACTCTTTTTGCACCAAGTCAAACCATGATAAATTGTACTTCAGCCTTTTATTTTTACATCTGTCTCTCATTTTTAAATGTGTTTCTTATAAACAACACATTGTTGGATTCTGGTTTTTGATCCATTCTTCCCTCCTCTATCATTCTTCTCTCCTCTATCTTATGTGAATGTGCACTCAACAGTATAGCCTCCTGCAGGTTTTTCTTTGTAAAATATCATTACTCCTTTCCTTTTGAAAGCACAATAGCTCCAAAAAGACCATCCACAGTTTCCATGTTTTCCATATGCCATATCCACTTTATTTATTTTGAAGAGGTTAACACAGATAATAATATCCCATTTAATTTTGACACCATTTTTGCAATTTTCTGATTTAGCCAGTGAAGAGAACAGGATTCTTCACCTAGTTTCTTTTCTGTGTCTATTCATTTCTCTACCAATATAATCTATTAATCCATCCATCTATCCATTTGTCTATCCATCTATCAATCTATAATTTATGAATCAACCTATCCATCTATTATGTGTATATATATCCATTTATCAATCAATAGATATAATCTCTCATTTGATATATTAATCAATACTATATAAGTCACTCATCAATCTGTCACTTACTCTAACATCTGTCTCTCCATTCATCTATCTATAATCTATCTATCCATCTATCAATAAATCTTTCTTATATACTTATCTAACCATCTGTCTTTCCATCTATTCGTCAGTCTGTGACCAACCTATCTATCAATAGGCCTATCATTCTGACATATATCTAGCTATTGGTCTGCCCAGGTATTTATCAATCAATATATAATCTACCAATCAGGCTATAATCTATCAATCAATCATCAAATTATCCATCTGCCTATCTATCCATCCATCTATAATCTATCAATATATCTATCCATCAATCTATGATTCGTCAATCAACATCTCACTCTATTAAATAAGTATATATCTATCTGTCAATCAAGATAAAAGCTGTCATTTACTTTATTAATCAATACTCCATAAATCAATCATGAATCTATAAATCCATACAAACTTTCATGCATCAGTTTATTCTTCTATCCATCTGAATATCCATCTATAATCTATCATTCTGTCTATCCGTTTCTTTCCATCAGTCTTTCTATCTATAATTTAACAATCTATCCAAACATCTACCAATAAATTTACAATCTATCAATTAACCAATCTATCAAACTATCAATATATAATGTATCTATCCATCACTCAGTTGATCCATCAATATATAATCTCTTATTCAACCAATAGTCTAGTAATCAACCATTAATCCATCCAACTGTCTGTCAGTTCTTCTGTATCTCCATCTATCAGTCTTTCTATCTATATTCAATCTGTCTGACAATACAATATCTTTCTATCTATCCATACTTCCATCTATCTGTTCATCTACTGGTCGATTAATATATAATCAATCTATCAATTGACATATACATCTATTAGTCCATCTATCTACTTATCAATCAATATGTAATCTATCCAACTATAATCTCTCAATCAGTCATCAATTTATCCATCTGTTCCAGCTGTATGTCCATCATTTAACTATCAATCCATCTATTTATCCATTCACCTATCCATATATCTGCTTATCCATATATTCATCAATCTATCTATCAGTACACTACCACTCTTTCTATCCATTTATCAATCTATAATATATCAATTTCTTGATCTAGCCATCCATCTAGTTATAATCCATCAAGCAATATATTGATCAACCTATAACCTATTAATCCATCCTTTTGTCCATCTGTCTTTCTGTTTATCTATCATCTACCAATTTATCCATCAATGTATAATCTATCAATATATCTACTCATCTATTGATCTATAATTTATCAACATAGCATCCTATCATATCTATCCATCTGTCAATCATTATATAATCTGTCATTTAATATCTCAATCAATATTCTATCAATCAAAATTCTACCTATCCATCCATCTGTCCATCTTTCTCTCTATCCAGCCAACCAGCTAATGAGCCATCTATCAATCTATCTATATTCTATCAGTTTATCCTTCTATCAATTAATAATCAATCTCTTCATCAACCCATTATTCTGTCATATATCAGTTTATCCATGCATTTATCAATCAATATATAATCATTCAGTCTATAATCTATCAATCTGTAATATATCAATCATCTATCCATCCATCCAACATCTGTCTTTATCAATCTCTAATCCAACAATGTATCAATCTACGTATCAATTTATAATCTATAATCAATCTATAAATCTATCATATACCTTTCTGTCTATTCATTTGTCTATCACTCATTTTTTTCTATCTATAATCTAAAAATCTGTCTCAGCAATCTAACATTCTCAACAATAAATCTATAATGAATCTCTCAATATATCATATCTCTCTTTATCTATCTATCAATCAATATCTACACTATCATTTAATAGATCTATCAGTCTATCAATTCATCCATCCATCTGTCCATCAATCTTAGTCTGTCTATTCATCCATCTATCAATCTATCAAGCAACCTCTACTCTCTCAATCAATCAAAAATCTATTAATCTACCCATTAATCTGTCAATCCATCCTCTATCCATCTGTCTATTCATCAAAACATAAGGTATATCTATCCATGAATCTATAATCAATCAACCTTTCAATTATATAGATATATGTATCTATCTCTCAATCAATCCATAATCTATCGATCAACCAATCAATATATCATATCCACCCATCTAGCAATCAATATATAATTTATCAATTATCAGTCTATGAATCCATCCATCCATCTCTGTCTATCTTTATGTATATTGATCCATCCTTTCATATAGCCAATCATCTGTCTATCCAGCTAACGATTCATCAAGCTACATATTTATAATATATCAATCATCAGTATAGCCATCCATCTTTCCATCTATGTATCTATGTATACATCAATCTATCTAAAATTCTGTCTATCCTTCTATCAATCAAGACAGAGGAGAAAAGAGAAGTAAAAGAGACTAGTCAGGAAATGGAAGAGAGAAATAAAGAGGAGAGAGTAGAGGCAGAGAGAGAAGAGAAAGCAGATAGAGAAAAGATAAGCCAGGAAAGAGAGAGATATAGAAGACAGCGAGTAGAGGAAGAGAGAGGAGAAAGGAGACTGAGAAGAGATGAATCAGGAAGAGAGAGATAAAGGGATAAACTGGAGAGATTAAAATCAGGGAGAGGAGAAAGATGATAGGAAAGAAGCCATGAGGGGGCAGCTGGGTAGCTCAGTGGAGTGAGAGTCAGGCCTAGAGACAGGAGGTCCTAGGTTCAAACCCAGCCTCAGCCACTTCCCAGCTGTGTGACCCTGGGCAAGTCACTTGACCCCCATTGCCCACCCTTACCATCTTCCACCTATGAGACAATACACCGAAGTACAAGGGTTTAAAAAAAAATTTAAAAAAATGAAAGGAAAAAAGCCATGAGAAGGGAGAGACACAGATAAAAAGGAGTGAGTTCATGCAGAGAGAAAAGAGGGAGATAACAAACAAATCCAGAAGAAGGAAAGATAGAGATTAAGAAGAGAGAATAGAGGCAGATATAGAGGAGAAAGGCTAGAGAAGAAACTAGAAAGGCCAGACAGAGATAAGGAGAAGACTGGAGGGGGGAGAGAATGAGAAAAGAGAGAGATAAAAGACAAGTCAAAAGAAGGGAAAGAGAAAGAGATAAAATGGAGAGAGTTGAGGCAGTGAAAAGAGAAATATGATAGAGAAGAGACAGTCTAGAGAAGGGAGAGACAAAGAGGAGAGAGTAAAGGGAGAGAGAGAGGAGAAAGGACACAGAGAAGAGGCAAGCCAGGACATTAAGAGATAAAGAGGAGAGAGAGTGGATGCAGAGAGAGGGGAGAAAAGAAAAAGATAAGAGACCAGCCAGGAGAAGGGAGAGACAGAGATAAAGAAGAAAGAGTAGAGGCAGAGTTAGAAGAGAAAGGACATGATTTTTTAACCCTTGCCTTCCATTTTAGAATCAATACTATGTATTTGTTCAAAGGCAGAAGAGTCGTAAGGACTAGGCAATGGAGGTTAAGTGACTTGCCCAAGGTCATAAAGCTTGGAAGTGTCTGAGGCCACATTTGAACCTAGGACCTCTCATCTCTAGGCCTCACTGCCAATACACTGAGCTACCCAGCTTACCCCAAGAATGAACATGTTGAAAAGATGAGAAGGAAAACACAGAGGTAAAGGGGACAGAGTGGATGCAGAGAGAGGGGAGAAAAGAGGGAAATAAAAGATGATCCAGGGGAAGGGAGAGACTGTAATAAAGAAGAGAGAGTAGAGGAAGAGAGAAGGCAAAGAAGATATAATGGAGACCAGCCTGGAGAAGGGAGAGACAGTTTTCAACTGACTCCCATTTTGAAAGGCAATTTCCATCCAGGGCACTGTGTGAGCCTGGAGCTGCTGAGCTAATGTCAAGGACAGGAAGAGCAGTGAGACCAGCACATTGTTCTCCTTGGAATCATTCTCTGCCAGAGAATCCATGAAATGGAGCTGACTTCCTNAAGGGATCCATGGACACACACACACTGTGCAGGAGGCCTGCTTCTCTCAAGAGCTCCCCAGTCATGGCAGTCCAGCTATTTGCCATCTCACCATCCCACTAAACCTGTGACTTCTTTCCCTGCCTCTCACTTTACTCACCCAAGCTGTGGCTTTGGCGCCTTCTCTTTTTCTTCCAAGGTCTCTGCAGAGCTGGGCTCCATGCCATTTCCCCTTGTTCCAGATGCACAATCATTGCTGGCTTGTTATGAGGAGTTCCTGTTCAGGGAAGCAAACAGCAAAGGCTGGTTTATGGGGAGGACACAGAGCTGCCATCCCAGAGATGGGTGCCAGCCCAGGATACTCCCAGGGTGGGAGATTGTCCAGGGTGGTTCTAACAGGAAAGTCCAGGGGGGTTCAGGAGCTGAGGGAAAAGCAAACATTCCAGTGGAGAAATCTGATGGCAAAGATGTTCAACTCCTTGAAGAGAAGGCTCTTATGGCCCTTCATCAAAGAACAAACATCCAGGCCATTTCTCTTGACACTGGCCAAGCTTTTTATAAACAATCAAGTTCCCCTCAATTCAAAGGCACAGATATAGAGCTAGAAGGAACTCTTCATTTACAGAAAAGAAAAATGAGGCACAGAGACCTGAAGTGACTTGCCAAAGGTCAAATCGGCCTAAGTGGCAGGATCTGAACCCAAGACCTTTGATTCTGAAGCTGGTACTCTTTCTGCCCTACTGTGCTACCTCTCTGTTAGGATCTCACCCTAATGGTTTCTTCTCCTCAACAGCTAACTCATGATATTTGCTGCTTGCCACTATTTTGCCTTCCCAAACTGCTGAGATGCCTGTTTCCTAGAATGGAGTTTAAGGAAAAATCACTCTTTTCAAATTCAATTAGCACTAAACTTGGGAAATCACATGCACAGAAAAATCTCACAGGTTCCCTATGTTTTACTCTTTGCCTTTGAGATGCAGTAAACACAGTCCAAAGTGGAAATTTTCAACCTTGGATTTCATCCCCCATAAGTCCCTTAGTTTTCCCAAAATTCCCTTTAGTCTCCCCTGCACCTCCACCTTTGAGATTTCACATTGTTGTTTTATTGTTGGCTGTAACTCATCCCTCTCTCTCTTTGGGTCCTTTAAGGGAGCTTTTTAGCACCTTTTAGTTAGGCTCTTTTGTTAGTTTATTATTAATAAAATATTTAAAAATATAATATTTAGCATTCTGCATACTAATTTTAATCTTCACATTATGGCTAACCATGACAGGATAGAATTTTCAAACATTTTTTTAAAATAGATTTTTAATACAGTTAGTAAGTTTGCCCAAGAGCTGAGCTGGGGTTTCCCTTTCTTGCCCTACCCTCTTGAGGTTTTTTTCTTCTCCTGCCCCCCAGGTACCTGCTTTCACCCTATCTCTGCCACTGTAGACTCTGCCCACCAACCACCTGCTTTCCCTATTGGTGCCTTTTCCCACCCATATGCTTGTCTCAGCAATCTGAAACACTCCCTGCCCAGTCTGCAGCTTGCCAATCCTAGCCAGTTTTTTTCAGTGGAATACCTAGATAGAAACAGGGAGTTAAGTTAGCCCAAAGACACAGAAGGCTCCCTCTTGGGAGGGACATAGAGGATTGTAGGTCATTAGCTAGATCCCTTAGAATTACCCTCACCCCTACATGGTTTTTTTTCAGCCTTCACTAGCCATTTTTTAAGCCAAAGTCTTAAGCTGACCCTGGACTCCTGGCTGAGAGAAACTTGCAACTGAGGAATTTTTTTTCTACAAGAATGTGACTCCAATGCCTTTTCTTTTGAGGGCAGAGTGACCAAATCAGTAGATTTAAGGTAGAAGTCTTTGGCATTTTGCCTTTGGGCCTTCTCCTGACCAAGATAATCCTGTTCCTTCATATGCAAATACCCTAGTGTTCTCCCTCTAGAAATTTTGCTTCTTTTTGTTTACTCTATAAACAAGCCCCATTCAGCCTCTTCAGGAATAATGTTGTTTCAAAGCATGCTTGAAAGTCTGAAAGGTCAGTTTGAGTTGGTAAAGATACAAAGTGTGGTTTGGATCTGCTTAATTCTTTTCCAGGAGGGGTTTGTGCTGATTGAATGCCTTGCAGTTTAGAGCTGGACTAATCTTCAGATTCAGGGGAGAAATTCATCTCCTCATGCCCCTTTGACCTTTTGGTTTACACATACCCATTATCAGGGATGTGCACACTATGTTATGAAAGTATTGGGGGAGGGGAAATAACCTTAAAAAGAGATCTGAAAGTTTATTGCCTGCTAATTACTTTCAGCTTTTCCCCTCAAGATAGTAAATAAGCTCATTTGGGATTGGTAAAAATTATTTTTGACTACACTGCTTGTAACTGGTCATTTGCTTATATTATTGTATTTGCTGATTTCTGTAAGGTTTAGATTTTTTAAGTTTATCTGTATTCATCAAATTAATATCTATTCTATTATATGATTATTTGTCTGTACCATTTCCCTATGATTTTACTGAACAACATATCATTGTAAAAATCCCAAGAACATCTTACGCAATTTTTTTAAGCTGTAAAAAGCCCATAAGTCTTATGTATCCCAGATTTGTCATCTTAACTATTGAGGTCACATGCTGGTTATACAATCTTGGAGAATATAATGACTTAAGAATTTAAATTGTAATTTTATAAGGGGTCTTTAGAAATGACTTTAGATACCTTCTGAATAGATGATAGGTTTCCATATATATATAAAAATCAGGAAGCCAAAAAAAGAGCTCCTGCATGCATGATATTTTAAGGTTTTAGTTTAATTTACTTTTCCCCCAAAAGGATCTAAAATTCTTGGTAATGTTTTAGACACAAATAGGTTTTCATCAGCAATTGCCAAGGTTGAAAGATTTGCTATACCTGTAGAATTTGTGACAAGTATAGATGTTTTTAAACATCACACAGCAAGTGGCTATCTATATACTCATGTGAATCCTATACAACAATGGGTTTATTTGCTATTGTCAATAACAGGGCTATTGTGAATTTGGGGAAATTGGTACTTTTTCTGAATATACATTATCTACTATATTATTATTTTTATAAATCTGTTATTCTGTAAAAATAATTTGCATTCACCCAATATGTGGTAGCCAATAAGAGAAACAGTCTCAAACAGATAAAAATCTGAGACTCCTCTTTTGATCCCTTTTGTGATCCTTGTGATTTCTTGTTGTAAAAAATACTGTGGCCTTATTGGAAAGCTTTAAGTTCCTAGCAAACCTGCATCAAGAAGATCCAAAGTTGAACTTTGAGATGTGAATTTGAACTTTGGGGGGAATTTAAAGCATTTGTTTTGTATGTATACTTTTATGCCAAAGGGGACTGTCCACCAATTGACTTTTTGTTAATCTAGCAATCATTGATTTTTGGTGTTTTTTCCCTTTTATCCACAAATTATTGCAATTTATGTGTTGATTATGTTTTTATCATCCATTGGGGAGACTGGTCTACCAAAGGATCATAGGGGGTACGTATAAATGGACATTTTGAACCTTGGACTTCATCTCCCATAAGTCCCTTAGTTTTTCCAAAATTCCCTTTAATCTCTCCTGCACCTCCATGTTTGTGTGGTCATGTTATTGTTTTATCGTTGGCTGTAACTCATCTCTCTCTCTCTTTGGTTCCTGGAAACAAGCTGGTTAGTACCTTTTAGTTAGTCACTTTCGTTAGATTATTATTAACTAAATATTTATAATTATAATATTTAGTACTTTGCATATTGATTTTAATCTTCATAAAAGAATATTCAATTTGCAGTGAAAGACCCTGAATGTAGATCATGGCCTTGCCACTTTGGGCAAACCCCATAACCTTGCTAAGACTCGGCATCCTCCAATATGAAACAAAGGAGTTGGATTAAGGGGCCTCGAAAATCCCTTTCATTTCTAAATCCAGTACCCCTATAGTCTCGAGGAGAAAATATAAACTCTTCTGTTTAGTTTTCAAGTACAAATTAACTTTCCAGCTTTGTTGGACATGATCCCCACTCCCATACTCTATGATCCAGTCGAATTGGTCTTCTCTCCTTTCCTTCCTTAGCTATCTTTGGGCTTTTGCACCATGTGCTCCATCCCCCTTTAAGAGCTAGACCACTGAGATAATAGGCTTTATGCCAATGTCAAACTATTGGATAACACAATGTATAGAAATGGTTGCTTCCAGTCAGGAAGCATCAGATAATTACTAGCTGAGTGAGACTCTGTGCCAGTCATTTAATCTGTCTAAGTTTCCAAATCTGTAAAATGAAAAATAACAGCACCTGCCTCTCAGGGCTGTAGATAATTGTAAAGCACTTTACAAACATCAAAGCACTATCTAAATGTTGCTATTACTATTAGTTGCCATTACTAACAAATGAAACCAAGGACAGGTTAAGTCAAAGGCCAAAAGGTAGAAAATGGGGCACAATGGCATGCTTACCCACTGAGATGACATTCTTGTAATTCTCCAGCATCACCTACCTGTACAGTCTCCTCGGAGGGGAGTCCATGACTTCCCATTCCTCCTTTGAGAGAGATATTGCCACATCCTCACACTTCACAGGAACCTAAAACAAAGGGTTGTTGGCTTAATTGTCATTTCAGGATGACAGGAAAAGCTGATTTGTACCACAAAGACTGGAGAAGTGCTGCAAGCTCAGTAGTGACTATGAAGGTTAAGAACGTAATGGAAATGAGAGTAGAAAATTTGGGAAACATGTTGAGGCAGCCTCTCAGACAGAGGTCTCATAACTCAGACATATAGAGTTTTGTCAAATTTGTAGGAACATGAGTCATACTCCATTAAGAAATGGTCACATAATGTTTGTGGAAGAAGAAATCAAAGCCATACAAAGGCATAAGAAGAAAATGCTCTAAATCATTACAGATTAGGGAAATGCAAATCAAAACAACTCTAAGATAACACTTCATACCCATCAGATTGGCTAAAATAATAAATAGGCAAAATGATAAATGTTGAAGGGAATGTGGAAAAAATAGGGACACTAATACCATGTTGGTGGAACTGTGACTTGATCTACCCATTCTGGAGAGCAATTTGGAATTCTGCCCAGAGAATTATAAAATTATGGATACTCTTTGACCCAGCAATACCACCGATGGGGATGTTTCCCAAGGTAAAAAGGCAAAGAATCTATATATTACAAAATATTTAGAGCATCTCTCTTTGTGGTGGTAAAGAACTCAAAACTGAGAGGATGACCATCCATTGGAGAATGGCTAAACAAGATGTGGCATCTGATTATGATGGAATATTACTGAGTAGTATGAAACGATAAGCAGGTTAATTTTTTATTTTTCAATATTATATTTTATCAATTGCATGTAATAACAATTTTCAACATATGTTTTCCTTAGTTATAAGATCCAAATTGTCTCCCCCACTTCCATTCCCTCCTACTTCCCAGAGATGGTAAGCAATTTGATCTGGGTTATACGTGTCTTACCATGGAAAACATACTTCCATATTCGTCATTGTTGTAAGTGAATACTCATATAAAACCAAAACCCATAAATAAAGTGAAAAACAGCATAACTCGAACAGTTGTTTCTCTGAAGGTGGTTAGCATTCTTTGTCCTAAGTCCCTCACAATTGTCCTGGATCATTGTATTGCTAATAGTAGCTAAGTTTTTCAAAGCTGATCATCATATATTATTGTTATTATTGTGTACAATATTCTCCTGGTACTGCTGATTTCGCTGTGTAAATAGTTCCTATAGGTCTTTCTACCTTCTTTTGAAATCATCTTGCTGATCATTTCTTATAGCACAATAGAATTCCATCACCATCATATGCCACAATTTGTTCAGCTATTCCCAAACTGATCAGCATCCCCTCAATTTCCAGTCCTTTGCCAACACAAAAAAAGAATTTATGAATATTTTTGTATAAGTAGGTCCTTCCCCCTTCCCCTTTTTTTAATCTCTCTGGGATACAGACCCAGTAGTCATATTCCTGGATCAAAGGGTATGCAGTTTTCTAGCCCTTTGGGCATAGCTACAAATAGCCCTCCAGAATGACTGGAGTAATTCACAACTCCACCAACAATGCATTAGTGTCCCAATTTTGCCACATCCTCTCCAGCATCTATTATTTTCTTTTACTGTCATATTGGACAACTTGATAGATGTGAGGTGGTACCTCAGAGTTGTTCTAATTTGCATTTCTCTAATCCACATGACTTAGAATATGTTTTCATATGATTATTGATAGCTTTGAATTCTTCATCTGAAAACTACTTGTTTATATCCTTTCGTCATTTGTCAATTAGGGAATAATTTGTATTCCTATAAATTTGACTCTATATATTTGAGAAATTAGACCTTTCTCAGAGAAATTTGCTGTAAGATTTCCCCGTTTATGATTTCCTTCCTAATCCTGGTTGCATTTGTTTGTTTGTACAAAACCTTTTAATTTAAAATAATCAGAATTATGCATTTTATATCTTGTAATCTACTCATATCTCTTGTTTGGTCATGAGTTCTTTTCTTCCTCATAGATCTGACAGATACACGATTCTTCATGGTATCACCTTTATGTCTAAATCATATACTCATTTTGACCTCATCTTGATATAGGGTGTACGATATTACTCTATAACTAATTTCTGCCAAACTGTTTTCCAAAGAATTCTTATCCCAAAAGATCAGGGAGGAAATTACGAAGAGCAAAAGGAGTAGAACCTAGTAAAAAATAAATACAGATATAGAACTAGTTTTTCCACTTCCAAAGAAAAAACTGATCGGCATAATTTATAGGCATATTTTTAAAAATCAGTGGAACTGACAGTATACTAAGAAGCTAGTCCTGCCAGTTACAGCCTCAGTAGGTAGCCTTAAGCAAACCATAACCTCCTTATACCCATCTCTCTATCATAAAATGGGAATTGGAAAATTTCAGATAATTGTTGTGAAAATGTGAAAAGACAGATTTTAAAAGTAGGGCATTTTTCACATTATTTGGTAAATGCTTGGGAGGAAGCAAACAGCCTGGAGAAAAGAAGCCAGGATTCAAGAAAGTGGCCTGATGGGAGGAGCAGAGGACACAGAACAGTAATTCTTAGGGAAAGGGACATGACCACATTTAATCAGCAGAGATGAGGATCTTCCTGAGTAAAGACAAAGTCAACTCTAACTCACCTGAGACCTGAACCTCAAGTCTGTAGCTCCTACCATTTCTTCTCCCATGATTCCTCTGAGAGAGGAGGAGAGAAGCAGTCTTAGGAAGAGATGCCAAGGGAAGAAGAAGCCATTAGAGAGTTCATCCTCCAGCTTCCCCACTTGGATCTGCCCTTTCTCAGCCACAGGTGATTCAGGAGGAACCTG
>NW_025371504.1:0-7506 GCF_016433145.1 Gracilinanus agilis | reverse complement strand
TTTTTGGAGGGACCTGTTGTAGAGTTGAACTAGATAGATTAGATATGAAATTCTGAAGTTAAATAGTATTTAGTCTCTTCAAAATGTTTGTGAAGGCATCCTTCAGAAATTATATGATATCCTGTACAAAGATGCAGGGAGAATAGATGTATTTTTTGGAGGGACCTGTTGTAGAGTAGGTTGAGGAGGAAAGAGTGAATTTAGAAGTTCTTTCTGGATTTCTTAAAGTATTGAAGAAGAAAACAGATCAATTTGTAAATGTCTTACAAG
Organism: Gracilinanus agilis; assembly: GCF_016433145.1. Taxonomy (NCBI): domain Eukaryota; kingdom Metazoa; phylum Chordata; class Mammalia; order Didelphimorphia; family Didelphidae; genus Gracilinanus; species Gracilinanus agilis. The sequence continues at coordinate 7,236 of NW_025371504.1, read as the reverse complement.
CCCAAATCTCTGTTGGGTTCCAAAAAGGGTAAAATTACCAGGTATTTAAATGATAGTTCCATTGGCTAAAAAGATACCTTAAAATATAGCCACTTGCCCAATATTAGCTCTCTTGCTATTACAACAGAACTAACATAGCCAGGAAATGTCAAATTAAGTAGCTACTACAGCTCACACAGTATCTTGTTGATATTATTATGTTCCAGAATAGAATCTAGACAAACTACAAGAATTGAGTGAAATGTAAAAGTGAAAAAAGAGGAAGAAAAAGAACAACAAAATATCAGAACAATTTGTGGAATCCAGACAAGCACATTCAGGCTCAATGTGGCAAAGCTCTGAAACTTTAAGTAGGTCAGTCTCTCCAGCCTTTGTACTTTAACCTGGACATCCTGGAGAGCAGCCCAATGAGTAGCCTAAGCTTTGAAAAAACAACCTTCTCTGCCCCCTCAAATCCATGATTGGTTTCTAACAGTGCACTCGTCCACCTCAAAGTCTTAAGGAAGAAAGATTTCAAAGTGGAAAAACCTTCTGCTTTTTCATATTTATTTATTTATTTATTTTTTGGCTCTCTTGGCATTGGTCAGCCTTGAAAACCACCCCAGTTTCCTGCAGTGTTTCCTTTCTTAACGGTTCAGGATAACATTGATTTTTCTAACTCTAGATCAGGTCAGCTTGGAATGACAACCAAAACCATGTGAAAAGAAAACAACTGTGATGACTTTGAGGTGTTCAGGGTGTCCCATTTAAATTAGATGATTACTGGATCATTACTATCACCACAGTTTTCTCCCAAACCAAGCTCCAAACCCATCAATTATGCTGACAGCAGACCAATGGCAGTAGTTGCAGTATTGTTTCTAATGTAGCACCAGGACTATATTTCTAAGTACTGGAAGTCAGCAGGGACATAGTTTCAATTAGAGGGGAGTTTTTTTCTTTTCTTTTCTTTTCTTTTTTAAATTTTAAACCCTTAACTTCTGTGTATTGACTTATAGGTGGAAGAGTGGTAAGGGTAGGCAATGGGGGTCAAGTGACTTGCCCAGGATCACACAGCTGGGAAGTGTCTGAGGCCAGGTTTGAACCCAGGACCTCCTGTCTCTAGGCCTGGCTCTCAATCCACTGAGCTACCCAGCTGCCCCTAGAGGGGAGTTTTATATGTAGGATCCTAGTTGTGGAGCTGATAAGGACCTATGAGCATGCAATCCAACCATTTTAGAGTTGAGGAAACTGAGGCAAAGAGAGAGCAAGTAATTTATATCATAGACAGTAAATGTTAGAGGTGGGGCTGGAATCCAGAGATCTTCCTACCCCAGAGTCAGCACTTCTGCTATAGTATCACACTATATTTATCCCATCAAAGCTTGATGGATGGAACTGTAGCTAGCAATCTTATTATTGTTGGGAAAGCAGAAAGATTTTATATATGGAAGAGTCAATTCATTCAAAGATTCCATCTTTTAATAGAGTTTTATTACTAATGAGTAGGTCTACAGTGGCACCCCAAATTAGTATAGATTCCCTCTTTTAATAAATTTTGGTGACTAATCATATGAGCAGATTTATGGTGGCATTCTAGTATATTGGTCCATAAAGTTGAAGACAGAGTAATTTTTGAGAGATTGCTGTGCAAATGGATGTTACATGCCATATACTCCCATTCCTGGTATCTTAGGCTCTTTTCTATTCCTTCTCTAAAGCACCAAGAAAGATTGAGGCCTCTCCAGGTTTTTTGTCAAGATAAAGGGACACTAAAGTTTATCATTTCTAACTTTGTGCACTGGCCTCCTTGATGTTCTTTAAGATAAAATTTATTGCTGGTCTAAGGCTAGTTCGTGGTAATAGAATTTGAACAAAAGCATTGGAAGCTTTCTTGAAAATGTGACCATTAGATCTGCAAAATGTAACTCATAGAGTCAACTGACAGAAGCAATTGTGAAGTTTACAAACAAATTAATGGTAAGAAGGTGCTTCTTTTTCTCCTTTCTATTTTCTGGGCCAGTGAACCATAGTGAGAGAAGCAACTTAATGAACATAGCATCTATTGCTTATTTTCCTTTTCTTAAGATTCCTAGGGAAATTAAAAATAAAACAAGCATTTCCATATACAAAGCAGAACCAAAAAAAGAGAGTTCTATACATGAAGCTTTTCTCATATAATAAATTTAACATGGTAGTTCCAAGGATTTTCTGTTTGTTTCTATTTCTTTTTTTTACCTATTTTCTTCAATGCATTTAAAAATGATTTAATGACCCTCTTGTCTTCTTTTAAAATTTTTCTTTTGGTAACACTTTCGGTAGGATGATTACAATTTTGTTTGATGGATTATACCACCTGCCCACTTACAGAGAAGTGATGGACTCAGGATGCAGAACAATGTATGTCTGTGTGTGTGTGTGTGTGTGTGTGTGTGTGTGTGTGTGTGTGTGTGTNTGCAGAACAATGTGTGTGTGTGTGTGTGTGTGTGTGTGTGTGTGTGTGTGTGTGTGTGTGTATTTGGACATGGTCAATTTTTCTTTTCTTTAATTTCCTTTTCTTTCTTTCTTTAAAAAATGCTTAGAATCAATGCTAAGTATTGGTTCTAAGGCAGAAGAGCAGTAAGGGCCGGACAATTGGGGTTAAATTACTTGCCTAGGGTCTTACAGCTAAAAAGTATCTGAGGTCACATTTGAACCCAGGTCCTCCCATCTCTTGGCCTGGCTCTTTATCCTCTGAGCCATCTAGCTACTTCATGGCCAAATTTTCAATATCTTTTGCTTGACTATATGTATGTATTTTTTTACAAGGGTTTGCGAATTTGTGAACTTTTCCCCCTTCCTTGTTTTAGTTCATTTCACTACTAAAGGGGTCTTTCTAAATAGTGGATTTGACCATCCTGATCAATAAAATCCATTGGCTGTCTATGATTTCCAGGATCAAGTCAAATTAACAAGCATTGATTTAGTACCTACTCTGTTCCATATTCTGTGCTAAGCACTGAGGATATGAAGAAAAGCAAAATAAATAAGCAAATGAAGTCCGTATTCTCAAAAAGCACAGAGTCCAATTGGAGAGGCAACATGCTAATAGCTAGATATGAAAATTTGAAATAATCTCAGAGGGAAGGCACTAGCAGTGACAGGGATCCGGAAATGGAAGAGGCTTTTTACATAAGGTGGATAGATCTTAGTTGAGGCTTGAAGGAATCCAGGGAAGTCAGGAGATGGAAATGAAGATGGACAACCAGAGCAAGTTGAGTATCTTGTGTGAGGAAAAGTAAAGGGACCAATGTCACTAGATTGTGTAGTATGGGGTATTGGTGGTAGGGATAGTATATAAAAGAACTTGAAAGGCAGAAGGGAGTCAGTTTTGAGGGACTTTTATTTGTAAACATTTTATTTACATGTGCTAACAAATTTCCACATAAGTTTTCTAAAGTTATGTGATCCAAATTACCTCTCTCCGTTCCTTTCCTCTCCTGGAGCTGGTAAGAAATTCGATCTGGGTTATACATGCACCCAAACATATTTCCATATTTTTCATATTTTTGTAATAGAGTAATCATATAACTCCCTCTCCCCCCAGTAAAAATACAAATAATTTAAAGTGAAAAATTGTATTCTTTGACATGTGTTCTGACTTCAACAGTTCTCTTTCTAGAGGTGGATGTTTTAGTGCCTTTTTCAATGCACGTCAGTTCTGGCTCCCTAGTACATCAATGGGACTCTTTTTTACTATCCAGTAAATGAACTGAACAAATTACAAAATGTCTGTTTATATTCCAGATCTCTTTAATGCACTTCTATTACACTGCATCATAACTTTCCAGATTCAGACTCCCAAGCCTCTTCCACAGAGGAGATTATATACTCTCTCTTTCTGACTCTGTCTCTATCTCTGTCTCACCATTCCTCCATGCTTCCATCCCTCTATCCCTCAAACCCTCTCTCCCTACAACCTTCCCATTCATCCATTTACTTATGATTTGTTAAATTTTCTATATGAAATAGTGATAATAGGAGCTGCTGTCTATTTCTTTATCCATTTGTTTATCATTTTGTAGCCATAAACTGAATACAACATAAACATTAGTTCACAGTCCTTTTGAATTCAAATGAACTCATTAAAGTTATATTTGCATGATGTAATTAGAGAAAAATCTAAACCTGATAGAGTAGTAAAAGTAAACTTGCTTTCTTAGTGAGAGATATCATCTAGATGTATTAGGTAATTATGGGAGCTTTCTATTAGAAAGATTTGTCTACATAATCAGCTGAAGTTGCCACAGATTTATCTTTGTAATCATATAGTGATTCTTTGCATGATGTCAGTTAATCTTTGCACAGGCATGTGAGCTAATGGGATGGGAGGAAGTGCTAACATGCTGGGGTTGCAAGAACAAAATTAAAGTACCAATCTGATTATGTGGATATATACCAAGAAAACCCAACCCAAACCAAACAAACAAAAAAACCATTCTCAATCACCTGGATAATTAGGGAATAGAATATTCTGGTTAATTGTTTCTTTAAAAAAAATAAACCTCTTATCTTCTGTCTTAGAACTGATACTAAGTATGGACTCCAAGGCAGAAGAGAGGTAAAGGCTAGCCAGTTGAGGTTAAGTGACTTGTCCAGAGTCATGTAGTTAGGAAGTATCTGAGGACAGATTTGAACCTAGAACCTCCTATCTCTAGGTCTGGCTCTCTATCCTATGAGCCACCTAGCTGTCCCTCATTAATTCTTTCTTATTAACTCAAAGTCAACTCAAAACTTTTGTTTTCTGTATAGTAACATAAAATGTAATGATGACATTTATCAATCTACTTTCAGCCTTAAGTCAGTATAATACAAATTTGAGGGTAATAGAATTATTCTTTGTTGTTTAAGTTTGATGCAAGTTTTGAAATTGTCCATGCTGAATGCCAGTTATCACTTTAAAGGACTGGAGAAGACTTATATTTAGAAGTTGAGTTGAGAGGGCAGCTAGAGTGCCAGGTCTAGAATTTAGAGAACTTGGGTATAAATCTGGCCGCAGACACTTCCTAGCTGTGTGACCCTGGGCAAGTCACTTAATTCTGACTGCCTAGTCCTTGTCTTTCTTCTGTCTTAGAACTGATACTAAGAGAAGGTATGGATTTTTAAAAAATTGTGTTGAATACATTCTGACTCTGGGAAAATGCCCCAAAAAGATTTTTAAAAAAGCAAATAAACTTGTAGAGTGAAATGAGCAGAACCAAGAAAATATTGTACACAGAAACTGAAACATTATGGAATGATCAAATTTAATCAGTTTTGCTATTTATTAGTAGCAATGCAATGATCCAGGACAATTCTGAGGTACTTAAGAGAAAGAATGTTATCCACATCAAGAGAAAGAACTGTGGGAGTAAAAAACAGAAGAAAAACATATGACCTCACTTGTTTATATGAGTATATGACTTGGGGTTTTGGTTTTAAAAGATTACTCTATTACAAAAATGAATAATATGGAAATAGGTATCAAATGATAACACATGTATAACCCAGTGGAATTGTTTGTCAGCTCTAGGAGGGGGGAGAGAAGAGGAGAGGGAGAGAACATGAATCTTTTAACCATGGAAAAATATTTAAAAAGGAAAAAAAGAATACTATCAAGTGGAAGGAATATTACAAAAAAAAAGCAAACAAATTTACTTTATGAGTTTTTGGCCATCCAAGGATGATTATTCGCTTTTTTTTTCCTCTTAAAAGTTTAATATCAAGAAAAACCATCCTGGTAAACTTAGAATTCTCTTAAGTTGGTCTTCATTTAGGCCAGTGGTTCCCAAACTTTTTTGGCCTACTGCCCCTTTCCAGAAAAAATATTACTTAGCAACCCCTTCTCACCCCCTCCTCGTCATATACTATCACTGACCCCTTACAGTTATTCATCACCCCAAATGCACCTGTGGCCATCACCGATTCCCTGAATTGCTGCAGCACCCATTAGGGGGTAGTGGCACCCACTTTGGGAATCACTGATTTAGACTGTTTCCTTAGTAGATGATCTTGATGGTCCCTTCCAGATGTAAAGCTCAGTGTCTCTGTGTGTGTATTTTTAAAACTCTTATCTTCTGTCTTAGAAGCAATATTAAGTATGGATTCCAAGGCAGAAGAGTGATAAGGGCTAGGTAAATGGGGTTAAGTGACTTACCCAGAATCACCCAAGCTAGGAAGTGTCCAAGGCCAGATTTGAACCCAGGTCTTTCTGACTCCAGGCCTGATGCTATATCTACTGTGCTACCTAGCTGCCCCTTTCTCTGTGGTTCTTTAGCAATCTTTGTTACCATGAAGCCAAACTCAAATTTAAATTGTTCTTATTACTATTTTTATTGGTGTTTGTAGAGGCAGGAACCCAAGCAGTTTTAAGTTGTACCAATCCACTTACTGTTGTGAATATTCTGTGTGCATTCCAAAATGGCATTCATTTGCTTAGGAGTAGTGATATAAAAATGTAACTACCTTCAGAGAAGACAGGAATGCTGTTCTGAATCATTCTGTCCCTATCAAACCCTAAATTGAAGGGAGTCAGAGCAGTATCATAGGCTTAGAATGAGTCAGCAGGGTAAGGTGGCAGCCAAAAAAAAACCCCACCAAAAAAACAAACTAGCCCTGAGTACATTTTGGGGCTGCATAGAGAGGCATAATAATTCCAATAATAAGAGACTGAGAGTTCATCTGCACACTGCCCTGGCCAGACCACAATTGGGAATATTGTATTCAGTTCTGGGTGCTGCAGTTTAGGAAAAAGAATGACACACTGGGAAATGTCCAGAGGAAGGCAGCCAGGATGGTGAAGGACTTTGAGTCCATGCCAGATAAGGATCAAAAGAAGGAGGTTTAGCCAGGAGAAGAGAAGATTCAAGGAGGAATGACACAGTGTTTCAAAGGTTATTATGTGGAAAGGGCATTAACCTGGTCCCAGTGGCCAGAAGTAGAAGCAATGGGTGGAAGTTAGAAAGAGGCAAGTTTAGACTTTGAAATTGGAAAAAACTTCCTAAAATTTAGAGTTGCCTCAAAAAGGAATGAACCACCTCCACTTTAACTTCCTTGGAAGTCTTCAAGCACAACTCCTTGTTGGTGGTCTTATCTCCCTGGGTTGATGTGAGGATCAAATGAAATATATGAAAAGTGCTTAGCCTAGTGCTTGCTCCATAGTAGGAACATAATAAATGTTTGTTTCTCTCCTTCCTTCCTTCCTTCCTTCCTTCCTTCCTTCCTTCCTTCCTTCCTTCC
>NW_025371503.1:0-4272 GCF_016433145.1 Gracilinanus agilis | reverse complement strand
TCCCTCTCCCTCTCCCTCTCCCTCTCTCTCTCTCTCTCTGGCTGGCTCCTGGCTTCCCGGGGCCCCTCTCAGAAGCTCCAAATCCCCTGCAATCCCAGTCTAAATGTTAGTAACTGATGGATTAGGCTTTACACAGAGGTCATAAACCGCCGCATCTATTTGGGAGGCAGTTAAGAGGGCCGCCACATGGGTGTGCGAGCCAGCCTCGGCCCCTCCTGCCAGACGGGTCCTGTGGTAATTGAAAGTAAATGAAGAATTACAGGAGGAGGGGAGCCGGGGACATTGGTATTCCGGTCCTGCCTGCAGCTCCCCTCCTAAAGCCAGGCTATTGACAGCTGTCAAAGAGGCAGCAAAGGGAAGGAGGCTAAATCCCAGCTGCAGCCACGGGGCTGGAGAGCGGGATTAGATGAACTGAGAAGCCCTCCTAGATTTAGCTCCTGCTCTGATCCGTAGAAAAGCAAGTGTGTGTGTGTGTGTGTGTGTGTGTGTGTGTGTGTGTGTGTGTGTGTGTGTGTGTGTGTGTGTGTGTNTGTGTGTGTGTGTGTGTGTGTGTGTGTGTGTGTGTGTGTGTGTGTGTGTGTGTGTGTAGGGCCAAGGATCCTAACCCAATCTCCTAAGGGAGAAGGATACACACACACACACACACACACACACACACACACACACACACACACCCCACAAATAGGCTAATATGGGGGCACAGCCCACAATACCCACAAAAAGGATCAGGAAAACCTTTCTGTGGCTGCTTAGGAGATGACTAAGGCTGAGGAAGGAAGGAACAAGCATTGATGATGGACCTACTATGTGCCAGGCTCTGTGGTCATCAGTGGGGAAACAGAGGAAGGCAAAGAGCAAGGTCTGGCTCTCGCAGCTCCAAGTCTTCTGGTGGAGACAACAGGCAAACAGACAGCTACCCACCTACGAGATCCCTGGGGTGTCCCCAGAGTCCAAGGGCAGTTTTAACCTTGAATTGGTGAGGTTCTAGGCTTAACACAGCCCTAAGGTTTTGGGGGACAGCCTGGAGGCAGGACAAATGGGAGAGAATCTGGGAGGGAAGGTGGTCACAAGGAAAGCAACCAGGAAAGGCTTCTTCCAGAAGCCTTTTTTTTTAAGCCTTTATTTTAAAAAAGCCTTTATTTAAAATTTTAAAAAATAAAAAATATTTAAATAAATAAAAAATTATTTTAAAAAAGCCTTTATTTAAAAAATAAAATCCCCCTTTAAGAGGGGATTTCATTAGAGACCTGATGGAAGCCAGGGAAGGGAGAAGAGACTTCTACGTCTGGGGGCCAGTGAGAGAAAATGCCAGGAAGGAGTTGGGTCAGTGGAAACAGCAAGGAGGCCAGCATCATATCTGAGTAGCTTTTTTTTTGGGGGGGGGCTTGATGGCAGAAAGAACTCCCCATGAGGAAACGCCACAATGTAAGCATCTCCCAGGCCAGGGGCCCTTAGGGGTGCAGCCCGAACCCCGGCTTTTTGGTCTCTCAAAGCCAGCTCTCTGTCTCCTAGTCATGCTGCCTCTGATACTGTCTGCTCTCCTGTCATATCCTTTAGAAACCCGGGACACAGCCACATCAAAACGAGACCCAGGAGGAACATTTCATGAATACAAATCACTATGAAATATGAATGATCCAGGCTGGTTATCCGAGGCCTCTTGCCGCAGGAAGGAGGGAGCTCATGTAGATAGAGACAGCCTGAGTGTCTGGGAATCTTGGAATGAAGCCTCTAGGAGTGAGGGGATTCTTCAGCCGACCCCTGCCTTAATCTGGTGCGCTGGATTTTGAAGACAAGGAAACAGGGATTCGAATCCTAGTTGTGTGACTAGGGGCAAGTCGCCTAATCTTTCTGCCCATTGGTTTCCTCCTCTATAAAGTGAAGATAATGACTTCTAAGATTCCTTCTCCCTTTAACTCTATGATCCCATTCGTTAGCTAACCGAATTGAAATTGGGATATTCAAGGGTACTGAGAGGAAGGAAGGCAGTAAATACCTACTGTGTGCAAGGTATTGTTAAATGTCTTACAAATATTAGCTTGCTGGATGTTCACAACCTTGTGAGAGAGGTGCTAGGATTATCCCCCCCTCCTTTTTGTAAACCCTTAACTTCTGTGTATTGGCTCCTTGGTGGAAGAGTGGTAAGGGTGGGCAACGGGGGTCAAGTGACTTGCCCAGGGTCACCCAGCTGGGAAGTGTCTGAGGCCGGATTTGAACCTAGGACCTCCCATCTCTAGGCCTGACTCTCAATTCACTGACCTATCCAGCTGCCCCCGATTACCCCCTTTTTACAGTTAAGGAAACTGAGGCAGATAGAGGTGAAGTAGCTTGTCCAAGGTCCCACAGTCTGAGGTCATATCTGAACTCAGGTCTTCCTGACTCCAGGCCACTTGGTGCCAGCTTGTTGGGGTTTGTGTTTTCTAGTATAGACCTCCCCAGTCCTCAAGAGCAATAAGCTGTCATCTGAGCAGACCCGACTGACTGAGGCAGCCTTCTGAGTCGAGCTTCCTTTCCCAGAACCATGCCAGACAAGCTGGGGCGTGGGGCGCCAGTAAAGCCTACCTGCACACGTGACATCTTAGGTGGCTGAATGCTGTCCCTGTGGCCTGGACACCGTAATCAGAAAATCAGTAATCAACAGCTTCAAGCTCCAAGTGGGATCTAAGGAGAATGTTAGGGCTCCAGGATGTAACGGTGCGATCTGGGCTAAGATTGGTGCCCCAGGCAAGAAGCCATGTATGTAGCCAGAGTAAGAATGTAGCCCCAGGAGAGCACCTGCTCCTAGGCCCAAGAGCGTGTGCTACCGTAGGCACCATGGCTGAGTTACTAAGTTAGTCCTAAGGCTGGGAATCTATTCTATAATAAACTTTGCATTAAACTAATTCATGGAACAGGTCTCAGAGAGCAGCAGGGGCTTCCCATGGTCTTGGAGACAGACCCGGGGCTCTCGGATCAGCTGAGGGTTAGGCTTTGCTCTTCTCCCTGAATTCTCAGACCAGCCTTACTGGTCATCCTCACCGAAGGAGGGGACCCCGGGATTTGGATCCCGGAGGAAGCCGGATGACGAGCTTCTAATGCCCTCATTCTCCTCGAATGGAAGGGGACTCCCTTGAGGTCATGCAGGAAGCCAATAGCACAACTGGGGATCTGAGCTCCAATTCCCAGATGGTAATCCAGGGTTCTTCCCAGGCATGGGGCTGTCTGACCAGGAATCACTTCTGGGGGAGGAAGGGCAGCTGCATTATTTCCTATCTGTGGCCCGGCTGCCAGGAAGACAGTAGTTATCAGTCAGCTTCTCTGCTGTTGGGCACCTAATGTAATAAATACCTGTTGAATTCAATTGCCTGGAAGACAGAAATTAATTGCAGAAACATTTCCAATAGGCCACTTTTCTTTCACAGAGGCAAGCTGACAGGCTGGCTTGAGTCCTTTCAAATTACATCGCTCTAGGTAGCCTAAATTGCAAATGTCCTTTGATTTACAGGAACACTACCTAGACTATAGCCAGCCCTTCGGAACCTTCTAGAGAGCCTTCGTGTCTGATCTCACGTCCAACCTGGGACAACGAAGTGGAGAGGGCAGGCCCCCAATTATGTGTCCTGTCTTACAGATGAGGAGAGGTTAAGTGACTTCCCCTCGCACTCAGAGAGAGGGAGGGCCCGAGCTGGGCTCTGGATCCCAGCCTCTATGCTATGGGACCAAAGCCTGCTTTATTACCTCAAGAGAAGTTCATCTCCCCACTCGGAAGAGAAGATGCTCTTGTAAGGACTGGGGTAGAGGATGGAGGTGGCCAGCTCTGCGATAGACTCTGTCTTCAGGATGCCTGGGACTGAGAAAGAGAACCCTGAAAACTGGGAGATATCTCTGGGACTGCACCTCTTAGAAGGTTATGGCTATGGGGTCCACCACATGACCCAAGGACATTCTGGTTCTGTAGGATGCCCAGTTGGAAGAGACGTGTGAGGTGCAGATTACAAGAGTGAAGAAAATGGTAATTAGGTCCTTAGCACTGGTACTGCATCCAGACCATGATTATAAAGGCAGGAACTGTGGCCTGAGGTTTCATCATTCAGCTCGTTGCTACCCTGAGATGGCAGTCAGACTGCCATGGAACTGAGATGAAGTTGGAAGTAATCTAATCTTCCTCACAACACTTAGCATACCTGACTCTCCCTCTAGTTCCTTCCTTCCTTCCTCCCTCTCTTCCTCCCTTCCTCCCTTCCTCCCTTCCTCCCTTCCTTCCTTCCTCCCTCCCTCCCTTCCTTCCTTCCT
>NW_025371502.1:0-7205 GCF_016433145.1 Gracilinanus agilis | reverse complement strand
GAGAGAGAGAGAGAGAGAGAGAGAGAGAGAGAGAGAGAGACTGAGACTATGCACTATGGGGCAGCTAGGTGACCAAGTGGTTGGACTGCCAAGCTTGGAGTCAGGAAGATCCATCATCTGAATTCAAATCAGATCTCAAATTCTAGTTATGTGACCCTGGACAAGTCACTTAACTATGTTTGCCTTAAGTTTCCTCATCTGTAAAGTGAGCTGGAGAAGGAAATGGTAAACCACTCTAGTATCTTTGCCAAGAAAACCCCAAATGGGGTCATGAAGAGTCAGACATGATTGAGGTGACTGAATGACAATGATGTGCTAGACATGGTTAAACACTAAATTAAGTTAGCCCTGAGTTAAACACCAAGGTTCCAAATATGAGCAAGCAAGGCAATCCATTCAAGAATAAATAATAGAGGAAGACAACATATAAGGAGGTATCCTGGTAGGGGGTAACAAGCACAGCAGCAGCCCCCTGGGAGGTCTGGTTCTGATGGGAAGGACATGAGACAATAGCTAAAGGGTAGGCAGCATGGTGTGGAGAGAGCTGGAATTTGGTACTTCAGTTGATTTTTTTTTTAATATCTTAGTTGTTTGGATCCATGCCATAATAAATCAAGCAGGTTGGGTCTACTTTAAACTTGGGGATAAAATTAATTATTTAATGAAGCCCAGAACTAAGCCCAATCTATGCATGTAATTCCTCAATAGAGTATATCCCTAAAAGGAAAGGATAATGGTGACCATCCCAGTTCTCTCCATGCCCAGTAGGTTTCTGCTCTAATATAAGCACCAAGACAAATCACCTTTCAATATGATGGGCAATAGGAGAGAGAACTCAAAGTCCCCTGCCCTTATACCTCCTCTTGGGCAAACATTTGCCATCCCCAGCAAATAAAGCAAGGTATTTCTGATAAAATCTGTGTGGCACAATTCACTTGCAATCAGGAAATTAATGAATATCCTGATTGGAGGATACCTTGTTTTTCTCTCTCTGAACATTGGTGCGTCCAGAGAGAGGGACCTCATTCGATAGTTATAGAGTTTATCTTTTCAACAGCACCTGAGACACGGTTGAGCAATCAGAGACATATATTCCAGATAGATGTGGGTGCAGAGAGACAATCACTTGAGCCTCCAGGCAAGTTTAGGAACCCTACCTGGCAGTGGAGGAATGAGACAAGTGTGGAATCAAAAGAGAGTTGGCCCTGACAAAAGAGAATTGAATTGTGGGAAAGGGCAGACCCCGGGATCTCTGCCAAGCCCCCTGCCCAGCAGAGACACTGTACCCTAAGATCTATAAAAAGAAAGTGCAACTTGAAAGCCTCATCTACATGTTGTGAGGATCATGGAAATGAGGAGGATGAGGATGACAATGATGAGGATGTTGGTGTGGTGTTGGGGATTGTTGGGGTGGTGGGGATCATAAAAAGCATTTCCTGGCCCTATAGTGCCACGCAAGTGTCCTCCATTGCCAGTGGATTCTAAGTTAGTGCTCATTCTTCCCATTGGACTTTGATGGATTTGCAGGACATCCTGATTCATAAGGAGGGAATATTGTCTAGCTACTATTTTGACTTTGACATCTGAGTAAATACCTTTACTAAGAGCTAATCATGTCTACTGGCTGATTGTTAAAGTGCTGATTTGATAACTATCGTGTTAGGAGTGCTGACCCAAACTAGGTGGTAACTGCCCTCTGGACAGCCAATGTATGAACATAATTGCAAGTTTACAAATGACCCAAAGAGGGAGCTACACAGGAAAAATCCTTGGCAAACTTGAATGTATTGTATAAAGCCAAGTGGTCATCCCCTACTCCCAGGAGGATGTAAAACCCTAAAAACAAAGACATATTTTTGTCTTTGTAGCCCCAGCACCTGGCTAAGGATCTGGCACAGAGCAGGAGCTAGTAAACACTTATTGAGTGACTACTGGATGAGTCTATGTTCAACGCTCTCAGGATATTGTAAGCTTCAAGTGCAGGGATTGCTTTGGCCAGTGACTTGTGCAAGAAGTTACTTAACTTGTTAACTATTATTTTTTGCCATATTTTTTATACCATCATCAGACCTGATTGACAAAGGGTTCAACTCAAGGAGAATGAGACAGAGAGATGAGTTATACAGCAAGATTTTATTGTGGGAAAAGAAGGAGTGGGGGAGGAGGAAGGGAGAGCAAGAGGGGAGCCCGCAACCTGTAGATGGCTAGGGGTCTCCACCTGGGTAGAGAAGGGGGCAATCTTTTATAGGGTGGTGGTCTGGGATGAGGTAATCTGAATTGGTCCTATTGGTTAAAATAGGATACTTGTGTACAGATGATTGAACAGCCCTAAGGGGGCTAGGAATCTCCATCTGTGGGGGTGGGAAGTTCTCAGGCTTGACAGTCATTTGTCTAGGCCTGACAGGGAAATCCTGATGTTCTGCCAGGTTTTACTGGGGCTTTATCTCAGGACTTGGACAGTGCTGGGGTGGTGGGGGTGGGGGGTGCTATTGGTTTCATTAGGGGAAAGGGAAAGAGGGAAAGGGGTTTTGGTCCTAGGATCTATCAGCCATTAACAATTCTAATGGTTAGGAAATTTTTCCTTAAAGGTAAGCTTTTTGTCAATTATAAAATCTAATGGACAGTGTAAAAAGATCTCTTTTTCTTTCTTCCTCCCTCCTTCTTTTTCTCTTCCTTTCTTTTTTCTTTTTTCCTTTCTTTTTGTTTCCTTTTCTTTNATTATAAAATCTAATGGACAGTGTAAAAAGATCTCTTTTTCTTTCTTCCTCCCTCCTTCTTTTTCTCTTCCTTTCTTTTTTCTTTTTTCCTTTCTTTTTGTTTCCTTTTCTTTCTCTTTCTTTTTTCTTTCTTTCTTTCTTCCTTTTCTTGTTTCCTTCTCTCTTTCTTTCTTTCCTTCCTTCTTTCTTTTCATTCATTCTTCCTTCCTTCCTTTTTCTTTCTTTCTTTCTTTCTTTCTTTCTTTCTTTCTTTCTTTCTTTCTTTCTTACTAGCCTCATTAAAACAGCTCTGTTTAAAACCAAATGACACTGAACGAGATCAGCATCTTTCTGAAGCCATTCAAGAGTTGATGTAAGAAGTGTGCCACAAGGAAGCAGCTTCTCTTTAACGCTGTGTGTTTTTGTTTCTAGATTCTACAGTTAGAAGTTGTGTAGCAAAGCTGTCCTTCAGCTGCACCTTGAAGGGTCATTACTGCCTGTATAGTAAGTCCAGTTTTACCCTCATCAGCCACCAGCCTCAGCTATGGATTCATATCATGTTTCTCTTTCAGCAGGTGTGTGCCTTGTGCATGAATAGCAGCACCTTAACGAATTACCATATTTGGGGGGTGGAGGGGGTGCAGAGAAGAGGCATCTAGGTGGTATCACCGTGCTTGGCTTAGAGTCAAGAAGATGTGGGTTTGAATTTTGCCTCAGACACTTATTAGCTATGAAACCCTGAGCAAGTCAACTAACCATTTTGAACTTTAGTTTTCTCATCTGCAAAATAAAATAAAGGAGACTAAGGTCTCTTTCAGCTCTGAAGCTCTGCTCATATAACCCTAAAACCTGTCAACACATTGACTCTTTCAGCAAGTCGCCAGTCAGTGTTCATATGAAGATATCAACCAACAAATTGATTGACTAATACATATGAATAAATAAATGAATGGATGGATGGGTGGATGGATGGACAAGTGACTAAAAATGCATTTATTAAGCACTCATGTGCAAAACATTGGGCTTATGTACATCTATTTGGGCACAAATATATATATGTATATGTACATATTTGTGTACATATATATACTTAAAAACACAAGCATTAGTTTCAACAAAGTGTTCTTTAAAATGGTCCTTCAAAGGTAGGCTTTCTACCATATGAAGCACCATCTTCTACACAAAAGTCTCTTGGGTAATTACCAATGAGCCAACTTTAGCTTAACATTAGAGAACAAAGGAGGGAGGGAGGAAATGATTTAGAATGAAATGAAATAGGAAAAACATTTATTAAGTAATTGTTATCTGCCATGTGCTGTGCTAAATGCTAGGAGAACAAATAGAAAATCATGGCAGCTCCTGGTTTCCGGAAGCTTACATTATAATTGAAAGAGACAACACATAAAAGAACTCATGTTTGTGAAATATGGAAAGGGTAATTATTATTAGATAGAGAAGGTAGCAAGACCCAGAGGATCTTGGGAAACAATGTCAGGGAAGATAGTCCCAAAAAGAATGTAGTATGTTTAAGGGTTAGAGGAGAGTGAGGCTCTACTATCTTTCTGCAGAGTTAGGGATCCAGGGGTCAGCATCCATCTGGCACTGGGTATCCTGCATCTGGTGGGAAATGGGCATGGGGCAAGCAACAGAACATAAAGCAAGCTTCCTTCATGCAGAAATGCCTTGCTTCCTTTTGAGTTTTCTCAGAGCAGTTTTAATATCAAAATATTCTTTGATTTAGGGATATACATATATATATATATATATATATAGAGAGAGAGAGAGAGAGAGAGAGAGAGAGAGAGAGAGACAGACAGAGAGAGACAGAGAGAGACAGAGAGAGAGAGACAGAGAGAGACAGAGAGACAGACAGAGACAGACAGAGACAGAGACAGAGAGAAAGATGTCATATTCCCCGAAATCATACCTATCTGGGGCAAAATTATAAGAAAGAAATGACCAAACTGCTCACCCTTTCCTGTAAGGTCCTTGTAAACAAAGACTATTTCAATTTGTTCTTGTCTCATCAGCACCTAGTATGGAGCCTAGCACATTGCTTGGCACAGAGCAGGTACCTAATAAATGCCTATTTTTTATTGATTCTATAATGTCCTGGAGATGTTTTCAGAAAAATGTGGCCAAGGAAGAACCCCAGTGCTCTGAATTCAATAGTGGATTAATCATTTGTTGAATGAATAAATGAATGGATGGATGAAAGATTTACTGATTGAATTGTAAACAAAATCCAGAAAACAATCTTAACTAGAAAGCAAGTCAGAAAAACTGTATATCACTCTAAAAGAGGGCATTTTCTTAGCTTCTAACTAGGTTGACCAAATAAGACACTCAATTAAAATTTTCCACTAAAGTTGCAATTGCTAAGATTAATTTTCCAGTAAAATTTCCCAGTTTCTGAATTATAGTCTTAAGGAGAAGGGAAGGAACTCTATAGAGAGCCCTGAGCACCATATTTTTTTTTCATGGAGCATTTCATTAAATGGGGTTATGATAAGCACAGCTTTTACATGTTGGTATGATAGGTAAGGATGCTTTGCTATGGACCTAGGATTTCACTGGAATAGTTCTGGAACTCCCAGTGTTGAGATTCCATGCTCTAATAAAGATCAGTCACTCCTCTGTAATTTCATTTTAGAAAGTTCCTGGAGAACACTGGAGGAATGTTTAAGACACTTGCCTATGTTCACCCAGCTAGTATGTGTCCAAGGCAGGACTTGAACCTAGATCTCCCTGAATCCAAGACCACTCCTTCTATACTATACTTCATCTTGAGTTAAGTTTATATCTAATGGACTGTAAGGGGAAAATACAAGAGTATTGCTTTCCATCTTACTTGCAGTAACACTGCATATTCTTCTATTTAACTCATGGTGTTTTTAAACTTAATGCCCATGAGTATTTTTTTTTTGCTTCATCTCTTTCTTTATTCTGTACATTTTTCAGTTTTCTAAAAATGAACCAAGAAAAATCCATTTTGACCCCTTCCAGGAGTGGTTCATCGAGGTGCTCTGTGGTTTTGTTTTTCCCTTGGATCCCAGATAACAGAGAGCAGTGATGGAGGTTACTTTTCCACTTTTTTCATTCCACCATAGATTCTTCATCCGATTCTCTACCTTTGGGCTCTTCTTGTTTTTCCAAACAAGCTCTATTTTTGATGGAAACCAAAATCCGAGCTTCAATTTCTCCCATCCTGAGCTCTTTAAATAACCTCACAGCAGGGTCCAAGCCTTCTTCCCCTTCTGACTCCACACCACAGCTTGGTCTAAATGAGGGCACTTTCCAAGTGCACCCACCCTCTAGGCCAGGGGTTCCCAAACTTTTTTGGCCTCCTGCCCCCTTTCCAGAAAGAATATTCCTTAGCCCCCTGGAAATTAAATTTTTTTAATTTTAATAGCAATTAATAGGAAAGATAAATGATCCTGTGACCATCACCACTCCCCTGGATTGGTGTAGCACCCACCAGGGGGCAGTGGCGCCCACTTTGGGAATCGCTGGTCTAGACTTTGATTGTCAGTAAACTCTTCATCACCCACAGCAGTCAAATCCTCTTTGTGTTGACTTGCAGGTAGCTGGCACTTCAAGATTGCCTACTGAATTGACTTGTGTGGGTTTTTAGTTGTTTTTTCCTAATGCTGATGTTTGCTATACCAAACACAATACAATAAAAAAAATCTAAAACCATGTATTTGACTCCTCTTCATCACAAGTTTAAAGTTCAAACATGTCTCTCTATCCATGGTTCCCTAATTTTTCTGACCTGAGCTTCATTTAGTGGAACCAAGTATCCTAGAGATTCATTCTCATTTGCTACAGCAAAAGGAGAAAAGTGGTGCTGTCTTTGCTGAAGCTCCAAGCAATCCATGCTGGGTTTTTGTTAAATGACATAAATAAGTTATTAATTTATGCTACAGAAAAAAGTAGAGATACTGCAACATTATCATCAGAAATGCTCTGAGGGTCACTCATCAACCACCAAGAAACTTACCCCCATCTATCAACTTTTTTCAATTTAAAAACTCTTATCTGCCATCTTAGAGTCAATATTGTGTATTGGTTCCAAGGCAAAAGAATGGTAACAGCTAGGCAATGAGGGTTAAATGACTTGTCCAGGGTCACACAGCTAAGAAGTATCTGAGGTCAAATTTGAATCCAGGACCTCCTGTCTCCAAGTCTGGTTTTCTATTCATGAGCCACCTAGCTGTCCCTTGTCAGCTTTTAAAAAACATAAGCATAAACTGAGGAAGTGAATTTCAAAGTCACATCCCTCTCATCATCCTTATAATTTTATATTTGTATTTCATGCACCAAAACAAAATCTATAGGAGAAGATGTATACTAACTCACTCACTAAACTTTGCTTTAATCCATAGTTGACATTCTTTAAAGCCGATGTCATTTACTTTATCAATCCATTGACTATTCATTTAAATATTTTTATTATATAGGTATATATTATTATATAAGTATATATTATGTATATAATATAAGTAT
>NW_025371501.1:0-3030 GCF_016433145.1 Gracilinanus agilis | reverse complement strand
GAGAGAGAGAGAGAGAGAGAGAGAGAGAGAGAGAGAGAGAGAACATCAGAAACTTTTCCCTCTTTTGAAGTTGTATTAGAAATATTGTTTTCCAGAGCTATTCTGCTGGGTATCAGAAATGCATTCATACAACTCGGGAATGGGTATTGAAATCCTCCTATTGTTTGGCTTTTCAATTTTGACTCAATTAAGTATTTTGTTATTGAAATGTATATTCTTTGTTGAGTTCTCTCTGTGAACAATATAGTCACAGGTGGTTTCCTTAGGTCTTTCCAGTGGATCTAGGATGAGGGCTCAAACCAAAAGAAGCACCAATTATCTGGATGCAGATTACAACCCTTTCATACACTAATATGTGGTGTTATGAATTGCTGGATACAAAACATTAAGCATTTTTTTGGTCAACCTTTTGCTAAGGACCCTCTCCATGCTTTGATAGAGTGATCCCAAAATACGCCTCTCTGCACCTTCCATCCATTGCTCCATTTTTCTTATCCACTAAGGTCAAACAGAACAAATCAGATCTGTCACTAGTGGAAAAGAGAAGGGGTAATCCCAAAATGGGAAAAGAGGAAAATCCTTTGTTTTTATGTGCTGGTTTCAGATCTCCCAGCAATGGAGAACATGGTTGGGGCTCTGTGAAATTCTGGTAATCCATTATTACCTACCTCACTTATGGGAAAACTGGTTCCCAATTTTCACAAGATGCCCACTCAGAATATCCTTGTAAAATGTCTAATCTCAATTCTGAGGCAGAGGTACATGGCTACTTTGCAGCCAGTCTGGAGTCACTTCACTTATTATACTAAGGGTGTAATGATTAAAATTCCTTGGAGACTGTATAATGATTTACAATTATTTACTAGTAAAAGTTAGAAAGAAAGAGAAAGAAAGGACACCAGGCTACTACACTTTTGGGGTTCTAGTTCCCAGTTGAGGTTCAAGCAGAGCATTAAACACTCCAGAGAAAGGCTTTAGGTCCTGTGTCCAGCCAGAGAGAGTGCCAAACAAAAGAGAGCTAGCTACTGCTCCTCCCCTTTTTTAAAAGGGCAATGACATCACTCCTCCTGGGTCTCTGATTGGCCAGGATCTCAAGTCCTGACTTCCAGACACGTCATCCATCACAAGGGGACTTCCGCCAGCCCCCTCCAGAAGTCAGGACTCCAGGTACCTACATGGCACTTTAGTTACATGACTTACTGGCATCCTGACTTAGTTCACATGAACAGTTGCATTTTATATTAATTTCACACAAGGGACCTAAGAGCCTACCATAATGAATAAAGGAAAGATATGGGTTCAAATCTAGCCTCAAACACTATCAGCTAGGTGACATTAGACTTAGTCACTTACCTTGACTCTTAGGCAATTCTCTGAGAATTTAAGTGACGAGACAGTTACATGGTTATAGAAAGTATTTTCTCAGCAGAAGTTTTACTATACTCATAAAATCATAGATACTGATTTTATAATAAAAATCATAATATGGGACTTAGTCCAATTCATTTGTGAGCTCCTCTAGGAACAGGAACCGTCTTTTGCCTCTTTCTCTATCCCCAGAACTTAGCACAGTGCCTGGCATGTAGTAGGGGCTTAATAAATGCTTATTGGTTGACTGGACCCCCCCATTTTATAGAAACTGAATCCCCCCAAAATTAAAGCAATGAAAATAATAAGAGCTTTCAGTTAGTCAATGTTTTGAGGTTTGCAAAGCAGTTCCCGGGAGAGCTTCTTAGTGAAGCTCACAACTGGCTCACTAATGGCTAAGCTGGGTTTGGAACCCAAGACCTCTGACCCCTTCCCTCAGCGCTCCTTCTACTGTGCCACACTTTGTGAAACTTTGTTTTGTAAAATTTGGGTTATCTTAGCTATTAAGATTGGCAAGCCTGGGTTAATTATATGAGTAAGGAGTCGCCATCCATCTATCCAAAAGGCTTCAATAGTTTCACTCTGAAGCAGCACAGTTGGACTTCATCCCAGGAAAGGGGAGGACCCCAGGAGCAGAACAGCCTCTTTCTCACATACACTGAGCAGTGAAGTATATTGGAAACGAACTTGGCTTTGGAGTCACAGCAAATGGGCTCCCACTCTGCCTCCGATGCTTACTACTTATGGAAGAAGCGGCCATGTAGAGCATTGCGGCACATAAAGGATGCATCAGAGCCAGAAAAGGAGCCAGATCCAGCCTTGTGCAAGGCACAGGCACAGGAGCCAACTGCATCTCTGCTACTCACTCTACAATTCCAGGCCATGGATCCAGGGGAGCTAAGGAGGGGGTCTGCACCCAAGGGTGGAGTCCAAGGATCAGGAACTGTCTCCTCGTATTTTTTATCTCATCTCATCATATGGAGATCACATCAAGCGAGATGCATAAATTATATATTTTATATCACCTATAGTAGTACATCCTGCCAGGTCATGTAATAGGATCAATCCCTATATCAGAGTTAATGATGTCACGTGTAGATCTTGTCATCTCATATCAAATAGAGATCATGCCATGTCATCATCGATCATAACATGACTTGGATGGGTCACATCATGACTATGCATGTCTTGGAGTTTTCAATTATTTCTGGTGCGGCTTGTACTATGTTGTGGATCATATTATATCATGCCATGTATAGATATGCGATGCCATTGTAGATCATGTCATTACATTTCATCTGTTGATCATGGCATGGCATGTGTAGATCATGTCATATCATCTCATCTCATCTTGGCTTCTTACTATTTGTGTGGTCCTTGGCCATTCATTTCACTGCTCTGGAGTTTATTTCCTTGTTATAAAACACAGAGGCTGGACTATATACTCTCTAAGGTCCCTTCCAAGTGTTATATATTCTGATAGTACAATCTGCAAGAAGGTATTCTCTCTCTCTCTCTCTCTCTCTCTCTCTCTCTCTCTCTCTCTCTCTGTCTGTCTGTCTGTCTCTCTCTGTCTCTCTGTCTCTCTGTCTCTTTCTCTCTGTCTCTCTCCTTCCCCTCCCTCTCTTCCTGTGTCTCTCTCTCTCTCTCTCTCTCTCTCTC
>NW_025371500.1:3913-8193 GCF_016433145.1 Gracilinanus agilis | reverse complement strand
GAGAGAGAGAGAGAGAGAGAGAGAGAGAGAGAGAGAGAGAGCTCTATGGCTCATGGGATAACAGAGTTGGATGTGGCTGAATAACAACTACAACTTAGAGGAACTTAGGCAAGACATTTATTCCCTGTGAACCTCAATTTCCTGAGCAACACCATCCTCCCAGTCCAAATATTATCTTTGACTCCTTAGTGTCTGTTCCCCAATATTTCTCACTACTGAATTGTGAATAGTAGGTACTTGCATATTTTATTTTATTTTTTATTTTTATTTCAAATATTTTCTCATAGTTACATTTCATGTTCTTTTCCTCTCCCCCAAACCCCCCTAACTCCCTTAGCCAATGCGCAGTTCCACTGGGTTTTACATGTATCATTGATTAAGACCTAATTCCATATTATTGATTGTTGGACTAGAGTTATAGTTTAGCGTCTGCATCCCCAGTAATATTCCCATCAGCCCATGTGTTCAAGCAGTTGTTTTTCTTCTGTGTTTCTACTCCCACAGTTCTTCCTCTGAGTGTGGCTAGTTTTCTTTCTCATAAATCCCTCAAAGAGCACAGCTATAAATATATTTGTACATGTCTTTTTCCTTATTATCTCTTTGGGGTATAAACCAAGCAGTGCTATGGCTGGATCAAAGGGCAGAGAGTCTTTTAGAGCTCTTTGGGCATAGTTCCAAATTGCCATCCAGAATGGTTGGATCAGTTCATAACTCCACCAGCAGTGCATTAATGTCCCAACTTTGCCACATCCCCTCCAATATTTATTACTCTCTCCTGCTATCATTTTAGCCAATCTGCTAGGTGTGAGGTGGTACCTCAGAGTTATTTTGCTTTGCATTTCTCTAATTATAAGAGATTTAGAGCACTTTTTCATGTGCTTATTGATAATTTTGATTTCTTTATCTGAAAATTGCCTATTCATGTCCCTTGCCCATTTATCAATTGGGGGATGGCTTGAGTTTTTGTACAACTGATTTAGCTCCTTATAAATTTGAGTAATTAGACCTTTGTCAGAATTTTTTGTTATAAAGATTTTTTTACCAATTTGTTGCTTCCCTTCTAATTTTGGTTGCATTGGTTTTGTTTGTGCAAAATCTTTTTAATTTAATGTAATCAAAATTATTTATTTTACATTTTGTAATTTTTTATAACTCTTGCTTGGTCTTAAAAATCTTTCCTTTCCCAAAGATCTGACAAGTATACTAGTCTGTGTTCACCTAATTTACTTATAGTTTCCTTCTTTACATTCAGGTCATTCACCTATTCTGAGTTTATCTTGGTATAGGGAGTGAGATGCTGATCTAAACCTAATCTCTCCCATACTATTTTCCAATTTTCCCAGCAGTTTTTGTCAAATAGTGGATTTTTTTGTCCCCAAAGCTGGGATCTTTGGGTTTATCATAGACTGTCTTGCTGAGCTCACTAACCCCAAGTCTATTCTACTGATCCCCCTACCTTCTGTCTCTTCGCCAATACCATATTGTTTTTTTTTTTAAACCCTTAACTTCTGTGTATTGACTCCTAGGTGGAAGAGTGGTAAGGGTGGACAATGGGGGTCAAGTGACTTGCCCAGGGTCACACAGCTGGGAAGTGTCTGAAGTCAGATTTGAACCCAGGACCTCCCGTCTCTAGGCCTGACTCTCAATCCACTGAGCTATCCAGCTGCCCCAGTACCATATTGTTTTGATGGCCACTGCTTTATAATACAGTTTAAGAACTGGTACTGCTAGGCTACCTTCCTTCATATTTTTTCATTATTTCCCTTGATATTCTTAGTCTTTTGTTCTTCCATATGAGCTTTGTTATAGTTTTTTCTAATTCAGTAAAAATGTGTTTTGGCAGTTTGATAGGTATAGCACTAAATAGATAAATTAATTTGGGTAGGATGGTCATTTTTATTATACTTATATATTTTATTGAATTGAACTAAATGAATTATGTTGGACTGAATGGTGGCAGCTGTAAAGTGTGCCATTCCTTAGGACAACAATCTCTTTAGTGACCCTTGGAAAGTGTGCTTCTCTTCAGTTCTCATATCACTATGGATCAGGCAGAGGGTCATGGGAAGAGAGAGGAAGAAGGATGCAATAACCATTTATTATGCATCTATTTATTATGTGCCAGGCATTCTGCTAAATGTTTTAACAAATATAATTTTATTTTATCCTCACAACAACCCTCTGAGAGTAGATATTATTATTGTGACCATTTTACAGATGAGAAAACTGGAGCAGTCAGAAGTTAAGTGACTTGTCAAGGGTGGCACAGCTAGTTCCTCTCTGGGTACGGAGAAGGAAAGTTGCCTATAGCAAAGAGGATCCTTGGGCAGCAGGGAACTATACTTTAGTGGGCAGTGGCAATTCTTGTAAGTGATAAACTTGTTCTTTGCAGTCTCTGGTTGCTTCCAATATACTGGAAACCATGGTGCCATCAAAAGATGATTAGATTTGGAATTAGATGGCTTGAACCAGAATCTTAGCTCTGCTCCCTACTGCTTCTGCAATCCTGGATTATTTCATCTGTCAGAATGACAGAAATCTGGCCGCAGAGACTTCCTAGCTGTGTGACTCTGGGCAAGTCACTTCACTCCCACTGCCTAGTCCTTACCGCTCTTCTGCCTTGGAACCAATACACAGTGTTGATTCTAAGATGAAAGGTAAGGGTTTAACAACAACAACAAAAAAATGACAAATTGGAATTGGAAAAGTTCTGAACCAACAGCTAGTCTAACCCAGTAATGAAAAAAAAGAACCCCTTGTGATAACATGCACCCAGCAAGTGGCCACCTGACTTCTGTTGAAGTTCTCTGATGAGGGGGAACCCACCACTTCCTGAGGCTATCTATTCCACCTTAGAGCAACTCTAATTGTTAGGAACATGTTAGGGTGGGGACAGAGGGGCTGCTGCTAGGTGGCCAGTGGCTAGAGTGCTAGGTCTGGAGTCAGGAGGATTCATCCTCCTGAGTTCAAATCTGAATTTAGACACTTACTAGCTGTGTGACCCTAGGCAAGTCACTAAAGCCCTGTTTGCCTCAGTTTCCTCATCTACAAAAAATGAGCTAGAGAAGGAAATAGCAAACTATTCCAGTATCTTTGTCAAGAAAACTCCAAATGGGGTCATGAAGGGTCAGAGGAGACTAACAATATAGTAGTATTCCATCACAGTCCTTTGCCACAATTCGTTTAATCATTCCCCAATTGATGAACATTTCCCATCTGGGGCTTTTTTTTTTTTTTTTTTTGCCTTCGCCCTTTCCTTCTGACCAGTTCCAATGACACAACATGTAAACCATTCCTCAGTGCTCATTGCATTTCTGATGAACAAGCCAGGACTTTCTCTTTGATAACAGTCTCATTTTTTTCTTCTAAAAGTTACCCATTTACTATGTGGTAGAAAGAATAGTCTGCCATATGCCAGACTTTAAAGGACTCTTCTCAGTTTCCCAGACATAAGCAAGGGCAGCGTAACAAGTGGTCAGGACTCTAGAGTCGGCTTTTGATCTGTGCTGTTCCTGAGAACAAACTCCAACACCTGAAATTGTTTTAGAAAGAAACCGATTAGGTCTTTGGTAGAGGAGAGAGCTGGAGAGAAGAGGTGACTCCCTCTCCAGGTTCTGGGTTTTAACAAAGTTTTTTGCACATGAATCCCACAGAAATCATCTGACAAAGGTATCACACACAAGTCGCACACACATCACCTGAGGGGAACCCAAAATGCAAGCTTGGATGGACCCAGAATAAGTCCTTGGATAGTGACCCCAAATAAGAATACTTTGGATGTATCTAGGGCCTGAGGGAACCCCAAACACCAGTTCTCCTAGGGAGATACTGAAGTCAAACATTCTATGTGCAAACAACCTCTAATCATATAAAGTTGGCTTTAAACAGATCATAATTATAAGTTTTCTGAACAATATTATAAAGCATTCTTTCCATATCAGTTGTGCGAATGTGGGCAGATAACCTGACTGAGTTCTTTGGACCTTAGCTTTCTCATCTAAAAAATGAGGAGGTTGAATTAAATGGCCCCAGTTAACCCCAGAAAGCAGAACTAGAAGCAGTGGGTAGAAGAAGTAGGGAAGGAAAACTTCTAATGGTTTGAATTGACCAAAAGTGGAATGGAACCCCTCTGGGGGGGATGAGATCCTCATTACCAGAGGGCTTTGGTTAGCCATTTTCTCTTTCTTTCTTTCTTTCTTTCTTTCTTTCTTTCTTTCTTTCTTTCTTTCTTTCTTTCTTTCTTTCTTTCTTTCTTTCTTTCTTTCTTTCTTTCTTTCTTT
>NW_025371500.1:0-3854 GCF_016433145.1 Gracilinanus agilis | reverse complement strand
CTTTCTTTCTTTCTTTCTTTCTTTCTTTCTTTCTTTCTTTCTTTCTTTCTTTCTTTCTTTCTTTCTTTCTTTCTTTCTTTCTTTCTTCCCTTAACTTCTGTGTATTGGCTCATAGGTGGAAGAGTGGTAAGGGTGGGTCAAGTGACTTGCCCAGGGTCACACAGCTGGGAAGTGTCTGAGGCCGGATTTGAACCTAGGACCTCCTGTCTCTAGGCCTGACTCTCAATCCACTGAGCTACCCAGCTGCCCCTGGTTAGTTAGCCATTTTCAAGTTATACTTATTAAGGGCTGATCATGCTGGGTTTGGGGGCTCTGATGTTAAACTATTGACTAATAGTTTGTAGTCCCCTCTAAGTATTATTTTTTAAAGAAACTTTAGGGAAGGGCATCTGTGAATTTGATTTTAAAAATATTTTTATAACCATATTTCAAAATAATTCATTTCCTTTATAATTCTATGGGTTTTAACTTTAAAATATCATCAGCAGGGCATGGTGATAGATACCCATAATCCTTGCTACATCTGGTTGAGGCTGGTGGATTGCTTGAGTTTGGGAGTTCTGAGTTGCAGTAGGTTAAATCTAACTGGGTGCTTTTACTCAACCTACCACCATTATGGCAAACCCCCAAGAGATAGAGGGGTGATGTGGTGGCACCAGGCTGCTTAAGAAGGAGCAAATTGACCTATATTCCCACATTGGAAAAAAGGCAAGACAGAGCTCCTGTGCCCATCATTGGTAAGGATGAACCCATGAATGGCTGTACTTTGAGCTTGAGTCAGATAGATCTGGGTGAGATAGGGGAAACCAGCCTAAAAAATAAATGAATTGGGGATAGCTAGGTAGTTCAGTGGATTGAGAATCAGGCCTAGAAAAGGGAGATTCTGAATTCAAATATAGTTTCAAACACTTCCTACTGGTGTGACCTTGGGCAAGTCACTTAACCCCCATTGTTTATCCCTAACTGCTCTTTTGCCTTGGAAACAATACACAGTATTGATTCTAAGACAGGATTTAAGGATTTAAAAATATATATAAATGGATGAATGGGTGAAAGAAAGAATGAATAAATGAATAAAAACATCATTCTGAGAAGCAGTCCATAGACATCGACAGACTGCTAAAGGCATCTGTTACATGGAGAAGACTAAAAATCTTTGCCATGGATTTATTTTTTAAAAAGTAGTCCTATTTTTATAATATAATATTCACTTCCTGCTCGGCATTTTCTTTAGTTCCCCAAATACTGTTATTTCACAGTTGTGTGCCTTCTGGATTTCATGCAGCTGTTAAGCATTCTATCCTGTCCTTTGTTAGAGTTAATACCTAACCCTAACTAGGCCTAGCTCTCCTCCCATTTTCAAATACTGGCAACTTGAGGTTGTCCCCAGCAAAGTTCAAAGCATCTCTGAAGTCTCTTCTGGTTGGTCTCTTTATGGGCGATTCTTGGGTTCAGACCATTTGTATCAATTTCAGGACCCAAGCCTTGGGCACCAAGTGCCCAAATGTTTGATTTATACTTTTTTTCAGTCTCAGTCTGTTGAGCAACCTCATCAAAATTCCTCTTTACCAACATCATCCTTTACCTGGTTGCCAGAACTGCCTGCCCTCTTCCCATCAATCGATGCATGTCTTCATGTCATTTGCCATTATTTCCCATGCCTCCTTCCTTTATTAAACTTCTCTGTATTTCTGTAATCATAATCAATTGATAATTTATTTTCAACCTACACTAGATTATTTCCTTCAATTTCATATTCTGACTTCAATTTAGAGGTGAAATAAATTACTTTCTTCCTCCTTTGAGGATCAATGTAACTACTGGGTTGAACTGGCTAATGTTAACTTTAACCACTGTGACAGCACGTAGCCATTCCACAGGTTTTGTAGAAATATAGAGAAGTAGGAAAGAAAGGTTTTGTAAATATAGAGGTGTGTTATCTGGCTGGCTCGTGGTTGTAACACAAAGAGAAGTGTTCTACGGAATGTCAGGAAGGGATATAAAGAAGGACCAGGGCTGGAGAGAGGGTTCTGGGGTTCCTGTTTCCTTTGGAACTTGGAGAGTGGATTTCCTGTAAGGGAGATAACAGACTTTCTGTTGGGAAAGCCTTTGGACCTAGCAGTTGAAGTCCCTCGACTTGGATATCCAGTCTCCTGATAGAGAATTACCAACAGATCTCTGTCTTGGTCTATCTTCTATGTTCCTGAGTTCCTGTTTGAGAAATATCCTTATTTTCCTGAGAAGAAGCCAACCTGAAAATTGATACCTATCTGACCTCAGAGAAACCTGCAGCCTCTTGGCTGAAGGCCTTGGGTGACTCTACCATCCTGTCACCTCCTAATCAATTCTAACTGAATTATATTCCTTTACCAATATTATTTTGGGAGAGGTCATAGTCAGGAAAGCTAGATTAGGGAATTTTGGGAAAAGGCAGTCAGAGTAGTTGACAGTTAGGAGCAAGTAACAGAAGAAAAGATTCATGAGAATAATCTGTTAGCTTTTGGAGGGAGGAGATTAAGAAAATTAGAATTTAGGGACATCCCTTTGGCCCTACTTCCCTGTTTAAACTTTGTGAAGAAACTTTATAAAGAATTCAGCCAGATTGCATTAATAACATATTCAGGTCTGAGGCTTACCATTAGACCTGTCAACCTGACAGAGACAGAAGCTTTATTAGTTTATCATCTTAATAAGTGAAACAACTCACTTATTTCAGTTGGCGAGCCAGCTAGGAGTCAAACCTACAATCATCAGAAGAAAAGATGGGAGAATGGAGTTCCTGGTGGTTGGTCTAATGCCTTAATGTTTTCTGTCTTTAATGAGGCAGAGCCAAGTTCCTTGGGCTCTTTCATTTTGGGAAGTGGTTTCTCCTTTGTCTGGTGTCCACAGGGCTTAGTGCCTGAGACATAGTAGGCACCAAATGTTTATTGATTCACTGACTCTTAGAGCAAATTCTAAAAACTTTTTTGTACCCTAGATCCCTTTGTCTAGAGAAGTCTCCATATCCCTTCTCAGAATAATGCTTTCAGATGCAGTCACAGGGGTAATCTTTATATGGAAGATGGAGGGAGCTGCTTCTGAGGGAATTGTGACAATGTTCGAGGGAAATACTTTCAAGAGATGGGACCATGCATTGGTATTCCATGACTGGTTGCGACAGGTGGAAGTGGAGATTCTTTGATTGGCTGTGAGGTCATTCAAAAAGGCCTATTAGCTTCAGATTTTGGTCTCTCTTTGCCTTAGCACTCTTGGGGGAATGGGACAACCAGTGAAGGGAATTTCCCCTATGATGCTGTGAGCATGAAAAGTTCAGAGGGTTCTCCATCATTCTAGAGTCTGGATTTTGTAGGCAACAAAACAAGGATACCTTGGGGAGCAAGGAGCCACCTTCAGTGATGACCTTTATGACACCAGCCAAACAGTGTTTGAGACATCGTTTTATTTGTCAGTCATGCAGCATTTGAACATGAACTTAGGGAAACCAGTGCTATGTAGGACTGAGCTTTTTTGAACCTACCTTTCCCTCTACAAAGACCAAGTAGGTATACGAGAGCACATACCTCAGAGCACTAGAAGGGAAAACATGCATGGTTGATCTTGCTGTATCTCTGAACTTGAAATTTGAAATATCTTTGTTATTTATCCCTTTATAAAATATAATCTGTGGAACAGCTGGATGGCTCAGTGGATTGAGAGCCAGGCCTAGAGACAAGAGGTACTGGGTTCAAATCTTGCCTTAGATACTTCCTAGCTGTGTGACCCATGGCAAGTCACTTAACCTCCATTGCCTAGCCCTCACCACTCTTCTGCTAATACATAGTATTGATTCTAAGACAGAAGATAAGAATTTAAAA
>NW_025371499.1:0-7824 GCF_016433145.1 Gracilinanus agilis | reverse complement strand
CTCTCCTTCTCTCTCTCTCCTTCTCTCTCTCTCCTTCTCTCTCTCTCTCCTTCTCTCTCTCCTTCTCTGTCTCTCTCTCTCTCTCTCTTTCTCTCTCTCTCTCTCTCTCCTTCTCTCTCTCTCCTTCTCTCTGTCTCCTCTCTCTCTCCCTCCCTCTCTCTCTCCTTCTCTCTCTCTCCTTCTCTCTCTCTCCTTCTCTCTCTCNCTCTCTCTCTCCTTCTCTCTCTCTCCTTCTCTCTCTCTCCTTCTCTCTCTCTCTCTCTCTCTCTCCACCAAATTCCAGTGGAGTCCTGCCGCTGGGGGCGGGTGCACATGGCCCGCTTCCCTGCAGGCCCTTCTCAGGCCCTGGTTCTTAGGGGCGATGCAGGCATTCTTTTCTTCACTTTACTGAAACAGAAACTGAGGCCCAGGGAGGTGTATCGACTTGCCTGTGAGCGACGTCAGCTTTTAGTCTTGCCGTTCCTAGCACGTACCATGGGGAGGATGGATGAGGGGTGTCAGCAGGGTCAGCACCCCTAAATTATCCAGGGGGGCCAAGGGTCATCAGCTCTGAGATTTTTCTGCTCCCCAGCACCCCCCCTTTGAGCTCCCTTTTACAGGAGTGGAAACTGAGGCCCGCAGAGAAATGATCTGTCCGAGGCCCCAGGCTCGAAGCTATAGAGCTGGAAGGGGCCTCAGAGGTCAGCCGGCCCATCTTACAGATGGAAACAGAAGTCTAAAGAAATGAAGCGACTCGCTCAAGTCAGAGTGCCGGGGCTGGGATTCGAACCTGGGTCTCCCGACTCCTGCTCCAGCACTCTTGCTCTCTCCGTGCTCTTGGAATAGGCCTGGCTGAGGGCTCAGAGATGGCGGGAAGGGAAGGAGGGGCCCCGCCGAGCCTGCGACGCCTCCTGGATGAAGTGGGAGCCCACCTTTGGGGGATGGGCCGCGCTGCCCCTTTGGGGGACACCCCAGGGCCAGGGCTCGTCCTGCTGGCGCCTTGCCATGGGGGGGGCCTTTGAGAATCGGCCTTGTCCGTTTTATGGAGGAGGAAACTGAGGCCCAGGCAGGGGAAGCGGCTTGGCCAGAGCCACACAGGTCTGAGGCACGAAGGTGGCTTTTTGGGTGCCGAGCTCACGGCCACCGGTGGGGAAGAGGCCGCCTCGGCCGGGGCCTGCGGCCGAGCGTGTGTCCGGCCCAGGCTCCGGGTGTCAAACAAACAGGGCAATGTGTCCCTGCCCCTGCCCCCGCCGTGGCGTTGCTGGTGACTTCCGCCATCTTCGGTGCATGAATTGACAAGTGACCCATTGACGGGGGCCGTGGAGGGGGGCCCCCAGGCAGGGCACAAGCCTCCCAGTGTGCCGGGCTCCCACCTTCCCTCCCCCCGCCCCACGGACAATGGGCCAGCCTGAGCCAACAGCCACAGCTGGCAGGGAGCGGGCCGGGGGGCCGGAAAGGGCCTGAGGAGGTCCCACCTGCGGCCCCCTCCCCCCCTGACCCTCCGTGACCGCCCCAGCCCAAGGTCTCCCAGGACCGGCTGCCCACTGAGGCAGGGCCGGCCGGCACCACAGGGCTCAGAATCCCGCCTGGCCCGAGCGGCCGCTGGGGGGCTCGAAGGCCGGGCGCCCCCTCCCCCCTCTGCCTGGGCCTCTCAGAGGGGCCGCTGGTCTGGGTGGTCTGGAGGGAGGGGAGGGGAGGAGGAGGGCCCAGGGGCCGCCTGGTTATCGTTGCCGTCAGGTAATAATTCGAATAATTAATGAGGAATGCTGACTGCATAGCTTCGCCCGGGAGGGGAGGGCGGACAGTGGGGCGCCCAGTGGGCCCCCCATTCCCTGGGTTTGCGGGAGCCCGAGAGGGGCCGCCCCAGGGACCAGATGGAAACCCTGAGAGCGGCTCGAGGGGGCCATGGAGGGTCCCGGGCTGGGCTGGGGGTGGCACCCAGCTGCCTCAGTTTCCCTCTGTGTAAGGAGAGGACTTTCTCACTGTCTGCCTGGCCTCCGCTCCGCCCTGCCTCTCCCCCTCCGATGGCCACATCTGCTTCTCGTTAGTCGGGGTATCCCAGGATGCCTCTGGGCTGCCCCATCCCCCAGGAGGGAGGATTAGGGGTGATTAGGAGAGAGCGCGGCTCCCAGAGGGAGGAGGGCCCAGAGAAGCGGGTTATAAATAGAAATACCGTCAGCAGAGCAGCCTATCACGCAAGGTAAATGCTGCCCTTTAATCTGAAACCCTGCAAATACAGCAAGCCGGAGGACCGGTGCCTCCATTAACCCCTTCAGGCCCGGCCTCCCTGCTGGCCTCCCTGCCGCCCCCCTCTTACAGCCCAGGACACGGAAGTCCAGAGGGGGGCACAGCTAGTAACAGAACTCGAACCCGTCTCCTCCTGCTCCCAGACCAGCATGCTTTCTGTGGTGGTGCTGCCTGCCTGTCCCAGCATCTGCTCTCCTTCCTAGGATAGGCCTGCGATGCCCCATCTGTAAAATGGGTACAGAGGAGGGCCAAATTCAATCTCTGACTCCACTCTCCTGGGACAAGACGGCATGGGAGTGGGGAGAGCAGAGAGTGAAGCGGGCCCGGCTCGGGGCAGGGGTCTGGGGCAGCCCTCCTCACCCCAGGATTCTGGGGGCCTGCCCTGGGTCCCCTGGGCCGGCCCTCCTGGGTGTCCTGGCCCTCTGGCCACTCCCCTGCTAATCCCTGCCTTGGGAGGCGGGGAGGGTCTCTGCACTGTCGCCAGCAGCTCGTGACTCCTTAATCAGCTCAGCTGGCCCAGAGGTGGCCCCTGGGAGCCTCGGAGGGCTCAGCCGGCCACTGGCATTCCACGCGTGCCTCCCCTTTGGGGGGAGGGCAGGGGGCGGGTGGGGCAGCAGGGGCATGAACGTGCCCGCAGAGGCTGGCCCGGCATTCTGGGCCTCTCAGAATCCTTCCCCACCCTTCTGAGGGCTGGGTGACGGGCCAGGAGGGGGAGGGGGCTTTCTACTCTCAGCTGCGGGGCTCGGCCTCCTCCCAGACATGGAGATGGGCCGGAGGAAGGTAGAGACGGGGCAGACCGGGAGAGGGTGAGGGATAAGGATGGAGAGAAGCAGGAACAGAGGAGGCTCCACGCCGGGAGCTCAGGAGGGTGCCCAGAGCCATCCCGAAGTCCTGGGTCCAGGGATCTCCCAGGTGGGGAAACACCCTCCGCCAGCGCCGGTCCGCACCTTCCCAGCAGGCGCAGTGCTGCCTAGAACCAGAGGGATCGGCCAGTTGGATCTGAGATGGGGCCTGCACCAGCTGGGTCGCCCAGCCAGGAAGGGTCCCCCACACGAGATGGGAATCCTGGTCAGCTTCCACACTGCCCCAGGGGAGAGAGAGACAGGGAAGATTCGAACCCAGGAGTCAGGCTGGATGGGGCTGGGGGGAAGGGCGCGTGGGCAGGTTCCCAGGGAGGCTCCAGGCGGCCTGTGTGTGTGTGGGGGGGGGGGCTGGACCCTCCCCAGCAGCCTCTCCCTGGGCTGCCCAGCCTTCGTGACGCACCATTCACGTCAGAGCGTTATCACTCCCGGCCCCTCTCCTGGGAAGGTGACCTCCCTCCTCCCCTCCTCCCCTCCTCCCCCGCCTGGTATCTCAGAGCAGAGCCCTGGGAGGTGGGGAGCAGCTGGGAGGGCCCTGGGTTGGGCAGATATTTCCTCTGGGCAGGGCCCGACGGGTCTCCCCCTCAGCGGGCAGAGCTCCTGGCTGCCCCCGCCCTGGCAGAAGCCCTGGGCATGGTGAAGGTGCAGATTGGAGCACCGAGCCCAGCTCCAGGCCCCAGAGGGGGCCATCGAGGCTGCACCCCCCTCATTGTACAGATGAGGAAGCCCAGGTAGCCCCCCCCAAAAGGAAGGGGCCGGGCATCGTGACCAGGCAGTGAGGATCCAGGTTCAGCATGGCCTGATGGAGTAGAGAGGCCATCCCTAGCTCAGGGCTGGCACACAGTACGTGCTGAGGAATTGCCCTCCTGGTGGGATGGATGGATGGACAGACAGATGGACAGGTGGATGGAGGGATGGATGGACAGACAGACAGATGGATGGACGGATGGATGAATGGATGGATGGACAGGTGGATGGATGGATGGATGGACAGGTGCTTGGACAGATGGATGGACGGACAGATGGATGGACGGATGGACAGATGGATGGAGGGATGGATAGACAGACAGACAGAAGGATGGATGGACAGATGGATGGATGGATGAGTTGAATGGTTTGTCTGAGGATGGGGTGATGAGCCTGAGATCAAGAAAATCTGGGTTCTCTGTAGAAAAGTCAGTCACTTCAGGAAGCACTCATTAAATGCCTACTGTGTGCCAGGCCCTGGGAAAGGGCCAGGGATAAGGAGGAGGCCAAGCTCGGTCCCTGCCCTCAAGGAGCTTCCAGTCCAATGGCAAATCAACATTCCCAAGTCAGACCATGGAAAGAAAATACAGAGCGAACAGAGGTTGGCCTTCTAGGGGTCGGCACTGGCAGCTGAGGACAGAAGGGCGAGGGAAATATTTCCTGAAGATGTGCTTGAGCTGAATCTCAAAGGAAGCCGGGGGCTCTAAGAGGAGGCGGGCAGGAGGGAGGGCATTCCAGGCATGAGACACAGCCAGGATAAAGGCCCTGGGGCAGGAGAGTATTGTGTGAGAGGAGCACCAAGAAGCCTGGTCATAGGCTGTGTGAGTGGAGAATGCAATTGGGAAGGTAGGAAGGGGCTGGGTCCTAAGGGGACAAAGGACTTTATATTTGATCTCGGGGTAATGGGGAGCCACTGATGTTTATTGAGAAGGGGGTGAGGGGTGATATGCACAGACCCATGTTCTAGGAAAATCAGTTTAGTGGCTGAATGGACAAGCCTGGAGGAAGGCGGAGCCCCAGCAGCTATTGTGTGTAAGGGGATGAAGGTCTAGAGAAGGCAGGGGGAGACAGATACAGATAAGAGATGCTTTGGAAAAGGGACAAACTCTGGCAACTGATGGGATGTGTGGAGTGACCAAGGGATAGGAATCAAGAATTATGGCCTAGAGACGGGAGGTCCTGGGTTCAAATCTGGCCTCAGACACTTCCCAGCTGTGTGACCCTGGGCAAGTCACTTAACCCCCATTGCCTACCCTTACCACTCTTCCACTTAGGAGCCAATACACAGTATTGACTCTAAGATGGAAGGTGAGGGTTTAAAAAAAAAAAAAAAAAAGAATGATGGGGAGGTTGCAGACCTCTGACGTCCCTCCATTTTCCCATCTATAAAATGGGCATAACATTCTATCCAGGGCTGTCATGAGGCTCAGACAAGCCACTCTGTGCCAAGCAAAGTTCACTGGCTCTGTCAGGAGGTCTTGAACAGGAGAGTGTTCCATGGGCTCCTAACTGGCCCATCCATCTCTGACATTTCCTTACATCAGGAGGAGGAAATCAGGGACTGGGAATCAGCAGACCCTCCATGTTCCCCCTTCCAGTCCTTCCCCTTGTGAGCCGAGTGACTTTGAGCAAGCTGTCATCCCTATATAAGCCTCAGTTTCCTTGTCTGTGAAATGGGAATCTTACAGGATGGTCATGTGGAAAGAGATCAGTCATTGAACAAAATCAGGTCCTGCCCTCAAGGAGCTTCCAGCCTGTTGGGGATGAAACAGCAGCTACCCACAGGAATGAATACAAATAAAGCAAATACTCAGTCCTTTGGGGAACTAGGGGGCCCAGTGGATAGTGACAGGGTTGGCCTCAGAGACTCATCTTCCCAGATTCAAACCTGGCTTCAGGCCCTTCCTGGCTGTGTGCTCCTGGGCAAGTCACTTCACCCTATTTGCCTCAGTTTCCTCACCTGTAAATAGCAAGCCACCCCAGTATCTTTGCCAAGAAAACCTCCAGTGGGGTCATGGAGACTCTTTCACGCGTGTCTGCCTCTTCATGACCCCACTGAGAGTTTTCTTGGCAAAAATACTAGAGCGGTTGGCCATTTCCTTTTCCAGTTCATTTTACAGATGAGGAAACTGAGTCAACAGGGCAAAGGGACTCGCATAGGGTCACGTGTCTGCCTCTTCATGATCCCACTGAAAGTTTTCTTTTTTTTTTTTTAAACCCTCACCTTCCATCTTGGAGTCAATACTGTTTATTGGCTCCAAGGCAGAAGAGTGGTCAGGGTAGGTAATGGGGGTCAAGTGACTTGCCCAGGGTCACACAGCTGGGAAGTATCTGAGACCAGATTTGAACCTAGGACCTCCCGTCTCTAGGCCTGACTCTCAATCCACTGAGCTACCCAGATGACCCCCACTGAGAGTTTTCTTGGCAAAGATACAAGAGCGGTTGGCCATTTCCCTCTATGAGGAAACTGAGTCAACAGGGCAAGAGGGTCGCATAGGGTCACGTTCTGCCTCTTCATGATCCCACTGAGAGTTTTCTTGGCAAAGATACCAGAGCGGTTGGCCATTTCCTTCTCTGGTTCATTTTACAGATGAGGAAACTGAGTCAACAGGGGCTCGCATAGGGTCACTCAGCTAGGAAGAGCCTGAAGCCAGATTTGAACTTGGGAAGATGAGTCGTTGCCTTGATCATGTTTGGTGTGACAGATAGGAGAGGATGACCCTGAGGCTGGGAATCTTGGCAGTGCCTTGGGTGGTCATAGGGGGAGTGGAAGGAAAGAGAATGGGTTTTGATTGGGTGTGTGGAGCTGGAGTGGCCCGATGGGTGACGGAGGGCTGGGGGTCAGGACTGAGATGAAGGCCGGCCTTCTAGAGCGGGGTGGGGCGCCAGCACAGAGATGGCCACTGAACCCTGGGCTGCTGCCGGGATCCCCGAGGGAGAGAGAGAAGGGGGCAGGCCGGAGCCCCAGTGAAGGGGAGCGGTAGGCCGAGGCCATGGCCTGCTCTCCCCTCTCTTCTTTCAACGGCCTCTCGGGCATCCCAGGTTTGGGGCTGGCAGGGGCCGTCCAAGCCCTCTCTTTTACAGATGAGGGTACGAGGCAATAACCAGCCAGAAAGATGGAGAAGCCGTTGCATTCCCTGCCCACTGGCTAGAGGTGTAGACACGGGCCAGAGAAGTACACGCAGGTTCTGGTGGGCTGCTTCCTTTTGCCCAGTTGTTTCTCCCTTTCTTTTTGGTCCTTTCTTATCAGGAATGGTGCATGCTGGAAGGGGGATGAGGCCATAGAAATGGGCAGAAGGCGACAGAGGCCTAAAGGGAGGCCAGAGGGGAAGGGCAGAGCTGCGACACCAGTGGGAGGCGAGAGCTTTGGGGCCCAGCCGTCCGCCCTGGCCCAGGCCCCATCAGCCAAATGGGCCCATCCATTATTCCTAGAATAAGAGAGCTGAAAGAGATGGTGGCAGCCCCCCAGCCCAGCCCGTCTCCACCCAGAACCCTCCCCAGTGTGCCTCTGTTGACGGACCTCCAAGGAGGGGGAGCCCACCCCGCCCAAACCAGCAGAGTTCATTCAGCACCCAATTCTTAAGTGCCGGCCGTGTCCTCCAGGCACCACACTTGGGGGTGGGGCGCCACAGGGCCCCCCAGGCGCGACAATCTGCGGGGAGACAATCGATTGCCTGGGTCCTTGGCAGCTGGAGGGAGGAGAGAGGGACCCTCTCTAGGCGTGTGTCTGTGTTAACTCCTCTCCTTCACTGTGTCCCCTCATCCCAGGCCACGACATCAATGGGGCCCTCGAACCCTCGAACATAGACACGAGCATCCTGGAGGAATATATCAGCAAGGAGGATTCTTCGGACATGTAAGTCCCGTCCTGGACGGCCCCTCGCCCCACTCCAAGGGTTCCTGTGGCTGGTCTCTGGGGAGGAGAGGTGGCAGGTCCCCTGGCCGAGGGCTGTTGCTCCCCTGGGATTCCTTTAGAGATGGGGGGGGGGGG
>NW_025371498.1:0-3987 GCF_016433145.1 Gracilinanus agilis | reverse complement strand
CATGTATGTATGTATATAAATATTTATACAAATAAATAATAATCAATTTATATTAATTAATTAAATTAATTTAAATTAAAAAAATAAAATGTGGTTTTCCTGATTATCCCATTTAATTAGCTCTGTTTTTGCTATTGCCTATCTGAAATCATGGTTGCTACCCCTGTTTTTTTTTTAAACTGAGGCATATATTAGATTCTACTCCAGTCTTTTGTTTTCATTCTCTATGTATCTTTCTGTTTTAAGTGTGTCTCTTACAAACAACATATTGTTGGATTCTGGTTTCTAACCCATTTTGCTCTCTACTTCTATTTTCATGATGAACTAATCATATTCACATTTATAATCACTAATTGCATTTTTTCCTCTATCCCATATTCTTCTATTAAAACCTTTATCTTCCATCTTAGAATCAATACTAAGTATTAGTCCTAAGGCAGAAGACTAATAAGGGCTAGGTAATTGGGGTCAAGTGACTTGCCCAGGATCACAAAGCTAGGAAGTGTCTGAAGCCACATTTAAAGCCAGGACCTCTCATCTTTAGGCCTGGCTTTCTATCTGCTGAGCCCCTTAGCTGCTCCTATATATCACTTTTTTTCTGTCCTTCCTCTCTCTCTTTATACTTCTCCTGTCTCAAAAGTCTATTTTTCTTTTAACCCTTGCCTCCTTTGATCTGTTCTCTGTTATCATTTCCCCAGATCTTTCTCTTGTCCCCTTCCCCTCCTATTTCCTATTGAATAAGTGACATTTCTATTAATAACTAAGTGTGTGTGTATATTCTTTTTTTCGAACTAATTCTATTGAGAGTGAAGTTTAAGCATTTCCTATCATCTCCTCATTTCCCCTTGAATCTCTGTTTTATATGAGAAAAATTTCCCCATTTGACCTCACCATTCCTTCTTCTCTCAATGCATCCCTCTTTCTCTCCTTCTTTATTTCTTTTTTTAAACCATTCCAATATAATCAATTCACTTCTATAACTACTGTCTATATAAATTCCATTTAAAAATTGCTATATTTCATGATCTGATTTGTCTCTTTCCCTACCTTCCAACCCCCATTAGAGAAGGCCTTTCTATCTATCTATCTATCTATCTATCTATCTATCTATCTATCTATCTATCTATCTATCTATCTATCNCTATCTATCTATCTATCTATCTATCTATCTATCTATCTATCTATCTATCTATCTATCCATACTGTACCTACTTCTATATTTCAGTTATCTTTTTCTGGAGGTAGATAATATTTTCCTTTACAAGTCCTCCATAGTTTATTTGAATATTTGTATTACTCAGAAAAGCATTCACAGTGCTCTTTGAATAATTTTGCTGCTATTGTATATAATATTCTTTGGGTTTGAATGATTTCATGTAAGTCTTTCCATTTTTTTCTAAAACCAACTTCCTTATTTTTTCTTACAACACAATAATATTCCATCACAATCATATACCACAATTTATTGAGCTATTCCCCAATTGATAGGCATCCTCTCACTTTTTAGTTCTTTGCTACCACAAAGGGAGCTGTTCTAAATATTTTGGAACATACATACTATTTGTTTTTCCCTCTTCCTATGACTATCTTGGGAAACAGACCAAATTGTAGCATTGCTGGGTCAAAGGGTACATATAGTGTCATAACTCTTCAGGGATGAATTTAAAATGCTGCCTAAAATTGCTGGATCAGTTCAGAATTCCACCATCAGGGTGATAGTATCTTTTTTTTTTCATATCCCCTCCAACATTTGTCATTTTTCTCCTTCTATCAT
Organism: Gracilinanus agilis; assembly: GCF_016433145.1. NCBI lineage: Eukaryota > Metazoa > Chordata > Mammalia > Didelphimorphia > Didelphidae > Gracilinanus > Gracilinanus agilis. Next base: position 2,213 of record NW_025371498.1, on the reverse strand, counting down.
TTTATCCAATATGATACATATCAAATGTTATGTGAGAGTTGAATTGAACTGAATTTCCCTTATAAGTAATAATTTAGGACATTTTTCTTATTACTAAGTATAGTTTTAATTCCTTCTCCAAACTTTCAGTTCACATCCTTTGACCATTTATAATTTGAGAAGTGATTCATAGACTTATAAATTTGACTTAGTTCTGAGATATGAAGATTTAAAAAAAAAAACTAGTAATAAGCCTACCTCAAACTTTCTGCTTTTCTTCTAGTTTTGACTACATTGGTTTTATTTTTATAAAACCTTTTTAAAAAACAATGTAAACCAAATCATGTATTTTATATCTTACAGTGCTATCACTTATTTATTAATAAATTATTTCCTTATCTATAAATCTGATAGGTAATATGTTCAATGTTCTTCTAATTAACTTATGATATTTAATTTTACATCCAGGTCTTATTTCTATTTGGGCCTCTCTTGGGAAATGATATAAAACATTGGTCTATAACTAATTTCTACCAATGTACTTTTCAGTTTTCCCAGAAATTTTTATCAAATAGTGACTTCTTATATCAAAGGTTTAGATATTAAACATGAGGTTACTATAGTTAGTTATCACTATGTATTGTATACCTCCTCTTTTCCACTGATCCTACATTTTATTATTTAGAATCTGATAATTTTGATAATTACCACATTATAATGAACTTTAAGATCTGGTACTGACAGATCTTTTTTCTTTACTTTTTCCCCCATTAATTATTTTGATATTCTTGACCTTTTGTTCTCCCAGGTGAATTTTGTTATTAATTTTTTTTTCTTAAATGAAATATGTTTTTATGGTTTAGCTTGGAAGCCACTGAATAAGTAGATTAATTTAGGAAAAATTGTCTTTTTATTATATTGATTCAGATGACCCATGAATTATTATTTTTCCAATTATTTAAACCTAACTTTTTTGATATAAAGTCTTTTATAATCATGCTCATATAGTTCTTGCATTTGTTTTGATTGGTATAATCCCAGATATTTCATATTATCTATGACTTTTTAAAATAAAATTTATCTTATTCTATCTTCTTGCAGGGATTTGTTGATGGTATATAGACATGCTGATAATTTGTGTGTGTTTATTCTGTATCCTGCTATTTTGCCAAAATTGTTGCTTCAAGTAATTTTTTAGTTTAACTTTTAGGATTTTCCAGGTATGCTATCATATTGTCTGTAAAATGACATGACATAGTTTACTTCCTCATTGCCTAGTCTGATTTCTTCCATTTACTTTTCTTTTTATTGCTATTGCCAGCGTTTCTAGTAAAATAATCCATCACAGTGGTACTAAGGGGCATATTTGTTTCAATCCTGTTCCTATTGGGAAGTCATCTAGTTTATCTCTGTCCTAGATAATGGTTGATGATGTTTTGATTAGATGTTTCTTAATATTTGAATTCTAATTTTTTTAAAAATTTATTTAGAATATTTTTCCATGTTTCCATAATTTATGATTTTTTTCACCCTTCTTCCCTCCCCCTCTAGGAGTTGACAAGCAGTTCCACTGGGTAATGTATGTATCACTGTCTAAAACCTATTTCCATGTTATTTGTATTTGCAATAGAGTGATTGTTTAACATCAAAAGCCCAATCATATCCCCATAGAACCACATTATACATCCTATCTTTTTCTTCTGCGTTTCTGCTCCCACAGTTCTTTCTCTGGATGTGGATAGTCTTCTTTCTCCAAAGTTCCTCTGGATTGTCTTGGATTATGATCATTGCATTGCTGCTAGTTGAGAAGCCCATTACATTTGATTGTGCCACAATGCATTAGTTTCTGTGTACAATGTTCTCCTGGTTCTGCTCATTCCACTCTGCATCAATTCCTGGAGGTCTTTATAGTTCACATGGAATTCTTCTGCTTCATCATTCCTTTTAGCACAATAGTATTCCATCATCATCAGATAACACAATTTGTTCAGCTATTCTCCAATCAATGAATACATCTTCATTTCCCAATTCTTTACTACCACCAAGAGTGTGGCTATACATATTTTTGTACAAGTTTTTTTCCTTATTATCTCTTGATGCTTCTTAATACATTTTTTAAGAAAAATCAATTTATAATTATACTTTCAAGTTTTTTTTTTAATTAGGAACGAGTTATTTATTTATTTATTTTGGGTAAAAAGCTTTCTCTGAATCTATTGATAAAATAATGTGAT